>NW_015512776.1:5234-6206 GCF_001515645.1 Sinocyclocheilus grahami | reverse complement strand
ACAATAATATCGCTTATCGCAGTTATTTCTGGGGCAATATATCGCGCAACAAATCGTGACAGGCCTACACATTAGTCAAATGTTGCTGGCAAAGAGGTTTATTGTCTGTTATCAGTACAGTAACAATGTATGAAGCACAGCTCACACAGAAGTCACCTGAGCGTCTTGCCCGATCACGTGGATTCCTGTTGAAATGACTGGATTTCGCTTGCAAACATTCAAAGAACAACATTAAACGATCGACCTTACGTCTAAAACGGTCTAATACGGTGATGATTCTAATCCAGCTTTATGATTTAATGAACGGTTCTTTCGGTCGTTTGAGCGAGACGCATGCGAATAAGTTGCACTGGGTCACATTTGCATTGTGGGGAGAAAAAACACCGGTAAGTCGGATTTTGCAAAACATCTACAAACGTTGTTTTAGTTCCCCCTCACTCCACAAAACCCTTTCAGTTCAACTTAATATAGAACAAAAATAGAATTAGAACTTAAAACATAAAATATAGTGTCACTCCTTTTAAGCAATGTTTATTATAAACGCCAAGTCTATTTATGTGGAATTTGCTCTGTATGGAAAAACTGTTGACTTATTGCACTGATCGATATTTACCATCATTAACCAAAATCGAAATGCATAAAGATAATTAGCTAATGATTTCTGTTAGCAATGCAAGAGCTGATAGGTTGTGTGCGCGCTTATAGCTTTGTAAAAATAAGTCGTAGCTTGTTTTAGTTAGATGATTAAAAAGAGTTACTTGTGTTCTTATTCTGTCAAATCTGGTAGTCTAGACAAAATGATGCTGCTATTCCAAAAACCTGTGTTTCAGTCTCCAACACTGCTTGATTCACAGATGGGTTTGAGCTCTGAAGACAGACTGATGGGTGACACATGTTCTGAATCCGTCCTGGACAAATGCTGTCTTATCAGCTCTGTAAACAACTCCTGACGGCCCACACACACACACACAC
>NW_015512776.1:3311-3756 GCF_001515645.1 Sinocyclocheilus grahami | reverse complement strand
GAGAGAGTGAGTGTGAGAGTGCGTGTGTGTGTGTGTGTGTGTGTGAGTGTGTTCCTGTGAGATGTTCAAACACAATGGCCGTCATTCATTCACGTGAGCAGAACGAATTTCTGTGGAAAATCGGTGTTGCCTGAATTGTTGTGATTAATTGAATGAGACAATTTACGTGAGAATGATTTAAATACCATTTCCACAGCCTGTGTTTCACAAATAAAGCTCAGTGTTTTTACACAGAGGTCAAGTGTTGGGTTTCTGGTTTGAATATGTATGTGAATTAGGGCTGCGTTGTGTTGAAGAAAAACGCGATATGCTGTTGTGTTGGGGTGAATTTGACCTATACTTGATTAAGTTGCACGAAATACTGGTTAAACTGTTCGTTTCTGCTTGAAATTTGGTGAATATTTTTCAATTAGGGTCATGAATGTGCATGCAAAGTTTCAACACA
>NW_015512776.1:0-1005 GCF_001515645.1 Sinocyclocheilus grahami | reverse complement strand
AAAAAAAACGTTTAGCTTCCGACCAGCCATAGACCTCAGATTCAGAGATGTTAATATCTACTCTCTCTTACAGCTTGTGTTTTCCAGCTGTGTACTGTATGTTGTTTTTAACGGTGCTATGTTAATAAATATAGCAAAGTGGAAAAAGTGTCACGAAACTAGTGTCACTATACAAAAATATTATTGTTTCCCAAAATAGACTTCATTGTTTTATGCTTTGGAGCACAATGGCTTTGCGAATGACGATCAGTAGCTGTTTGGCACCAAAATGGACAAGGTGCAATAAAAGTGCCATAAAATAAGCCCATGTGACCAGTGTTATTTTAGCAGTATTTATATACTATTACAGTATTATTTATTTATTTATTTAGTTAGCTTTTTATATTTTGAGTTGTAGAAGTTCTGTGTGAATTTGTCTTTTTTATTTTGTTTTTTTGTAATTTTAGTTCTTAAAAATTTGAAATGTTTCCTTGACTGAAATAATTTATTTGTCTATTATATATACATATATATATGTGTGTGTGTGTGTGCATTTTTTTAATTCTAGCCTTATTTCAATTAGCAAATATATTTTAGTAATTTTATCAAGGCAACATTTTTAGTTATCATTTAAATGGAAGGTTTTTCTCTAATGTTTATATTTATTTAAATGTTTTTAATGACCTTTTATTGTTGTATTTTAATTTAAGTATAATTTGTTATTTTGTGTGCATTTGTCATTTTTGTAAGATTATTATTATTATTATATTTTTTATTTATTAGTGTTAAGTGTTTAATATTAGTATTTAGCTATTTTAGTAATTTGAACTTAAACTTATTTCAACTTTTCACCTAATATCTATATTTTATTTCGGCTTTTAATTATCAGAATCCATCGAAGAGCAAAAAAAGCTCAATTCTTGAAATTCATTTGCTATGTATCCAAATAAAAGGATCACATGCCGAGATACTAGCAATCTTCTTTTATTCTTATAAAGTGCAAAATCCATCCACCTATTTTTATGC
>NW_015512775.1:6729-8085 GCF_001515645.1 Sinocyclocheilus grahami | reverse complement strand
GAAACATGAAAGAAGATATTTTGAAGAATGTTTCAGCTGTTTTTGTCCATGCATTGAAAGTAAATGGGGTCCAAAATGACTTTCATTATCACTATCCGATTAAGAAGGATGGTCAACCAAACTAACCAGGAACGTCCTGCTGATTGACCAGCAGTTTTACATGACCATCCACATCCACGAGTTTGACCAGCACCAATTCAGCCTAAAATGCTAGCAGTTTCAGCAGGGATTTTTTTCATTATTTATTTATTTTTAACCTTTTACAAACTTGTTTTGGTTTGTGTCCACAATTTTGTAACACAGTGCGAGGTGCTAACATTGCTGACTCTGAGGTCATCAGGTGCACCAGGCGTGTGGTGCAGCAGCTGAGAACTTTGCAGCAAGATGAGAAAGAAGCGCAGAAAATCACAGTTACACAGCATGGGTGAGCTTCACTTCCCCCTATTCTACTATTGACTAGCTGTTTTCTTTCAGTGCCCCAGAAACTCGTTCTTGTTGTTTCTTCACACAATCCACAAGGTCAACATCATTATCAACCTCAGCGTCCACCTCAGCTGCAATAACATCATGACCCCCATGACCAGACAACTGACTCCCGATCAGCGCCTCAGTGGCCAGCTTCCAAGTTATCTGCCTGATGCATGCAATTTCTGCACACCACAAAATGCTTGTTGTACAGCGTGGAAGACAAAAAAAGCAATTGTTTCTTGCGTTTTGCGATTGCTTTGACCCACTAAAGGCAGTCTAGTGCGTATGTAGTGCCTGATGTACCTTGTGTAGAGGGAAAGTAAAAGAAAAACGATGTGATTCATACACTCCAGAGCTCTTTCACCTTAGCACTCAGCCACTGCTCTCTAATTAGTTTGAAAAACTGAGTTTGTTTCCCCAAATATTAATATAAATAGAATTTATAATAAACTTTATGCATAAATATAAATATCATTTGTAAAGAAAATGCTAAATTACATCGTTTTCTTCCAGTCTAGAATTTATTTTAATGATTTTTTTCTTAATTTGCATATACAGTATATCAAAATATAATCAAGGAATATGCCAAAGTTAAGTTGCTATTTTTAAATATTTTTTAAATCATAAAATTTCACATATAAAATAAAAGATTATACCAAACTGCTTAATAAAAAATGAAAATTGAACACGTTCATCATAGAGAATTATTAAATTACAATTTTTAAATTACACGTTCATCATAGAGAATTATTGAATTAAATTTTTTCCCATTAAATTAGAATTATTAAACAAGTCTGTGTATGAATGTAATTAAGTTATTGTATGAATGAATGAATTGCATTTTAATGTATTTTTCATTGGACTTGATCGATTTAAAATAAATGAAAT
>NW_015512775.1:4748-5390 GCF_001515645.1 Sinocyclocheilus grahami | reverse complement strand
TCTCTCTCTCTCTCTCTCTCCAGTCTTATATAAAACATGTAAAATAGGACTAAGCAAAGACTACTGGGAACTCTATTTTACAAGTTTGTTGAAAAGAACTGTCCAGGCAAACTATTTCACTACAATAACTCAGACTACCTGGTTCTTCTTAAGAGAGAAATGGGGCATTCAAAGACCCTGAGTTTGATTATTTCCTGAGCTGGAGGCTGTGTGCGGCATAATATAACATCAGCAAAGAAGCATTTTGTTATACAGCACTGCATGTTGGAAAAAGAAACAGCTTGTCACTATAAATGCTACAGTATTTTGAAAAAAGATGAGGTACTGTCACTCTACCGAAAAATGTGATTTTGTTAGCAATGTCACTTCTTTTAGCTGACTAACTCTTCAATACTGGAGGTGTGATTGTGCTAGCAGACATGCAGGCCTTTGATAATGTCTGTACGCTCGATTCCAACAGGAAGTTGTTCATTGTGACTTACATATCTTTGCATACCAAATCTATAGTTGTCTTTGAGAAGAGCAAAAGAATAAGGATAAAAAAATGGCTAAGTATTGTAAAAATCGGTCTCCCAAGAGGCTCAAATAGGAAGTGGTAGCACAACAATCTGAGGATTACATACCGGATTTGTGTGAGAAGCT
>NW_015512775.1:0-1062 GCF_001515645.1 Sinocyclocheilus grahami | reverse complement strand
AATTGATGGAGCAAACGTTGCTGTGTGTGAGATACCCAAACAAACAGAACAATGTTTTGATAGCATTACAGAGCCACAGACTGTGTCTGAAACCGGAAATAATGCTGGAAAATCTGCTACCGAAATGTCTGAATCACACAAGCCTGTGTGTGCGATTCAGCACTGGTGAGAAGAATAAAAATGTTGCCTGATGGAACTGTTGAAAGAAGTAAATTAATTTAGTTTAGTTTTTTTTTTCAACGGGCGATTCCATTTGCAAGCAAGCATCACAGTCATTATATATCCACTTTGATATCTCTAAAGCTCATTTGAATTTGTTATAGATCATTAAATATGACATTATAGTGCTTTCATGCGAGAGTGCTGCCTGTTTAGTCACTGACTATCTTCTGACCAGCATCCAAAACAAAGCATTTGCTGGTCCGCTCAGCAGGACGGTGTTGGTTACAAGCTTATCCATTGAGCCAGACCAACGGGAAGTTCTCTTGTTGACTTTATCATTGGCACTGTGATATAGGTCAGAGACACAGCACTCAGACGCTGGCTCACTGAGTCTGCTGTCAGTTGATTATGTCAGATTAATTTCATATGGACCTTTGAACGAGCTCTGCTTTGATGTGCTTTGATTCACTGGGATTTATTTATTTGACTCAGTGCGCTCGCCTCGCGCGGACCGCGATAGCATGATGATAAAGGCCGAGCATTAGGTCTGTCGGGTGCCATGCTGTATTTCCCCTCAACAAATCTGCAGAAGTTCCAGTCACTCGGTCCTACGCTTGGATGACAACCTGAGCTCTCAGACAGAAGGGATGGACAGCTCACACTCACAACGCAGCTGCAGGAAGGATGGAGAGAAAAAAGGACAGAAGAGGATACAGACAGCGAAAGAATGAAATAGGGGAGAGAGAGAGAGACAGGCCGAGAGAGAGATTGATTACTTCAGGGCTTGACACAAGCTTGGACCCATCAGTAATCCTTCAGTGACACCCTTCTGCTGTCAAGAGCTCAAAGTCTGGTGCGCTCTCTAAATCCTACACATACACTTTAACACTCTTAGGAATG
>NW_015512774.1:6436-8091 GCF_001515645.1 Sinocyclocheilus grahami | reverse complement strand
TAAAAATGCACTCTTCTTTTTGTTTTTCATGAAGCTCTTTTTTTTTGTATATTAGTAATAATACAAATAAAATTAATTAATTAATTAAATGTATTTTTTTATCTATTTATGGAGCTTCATGAAAAACTAAATGAAGAGTCAAGCTTCGTAATTATGCTCATAATAAATGACACTGACAGGGCCATCTACAAATTTCTACTTTGTTTTTGGTAACACTTTTTAATAACTTTCATTAATAAATAATTAACAAACATTATATAATGCTTAACGGATCATTAGTTAATATATTCACATAGCTAGAAACATGAGATAATGTGCTAGTTAATGTTTACTATACTTATTAAACATTAATTATCTGTTGCATAATTGGACATCATTAGGTAATGTAAATTACAATGCTTACAAATGTCATTAAACTTTTAATACATATGATCATGCACATCTTGAAAATCTACAAATGATTTTGACAGATATTATACAATGATTAAAAGCTTTTGTAAATGTACAACACTTCTGCTGCTATTGAGGTGCATTAACCTCTTGAGACCCGGCAAAACATTTTAGAATTTTTTCATGTCATTACACTGTTTAGAGCATTAAAAAAAAGTAAAAAATGTTTTTTATTATTATATTTCATTCATAAGTTATGCTACGTCCTTGGTAGAGGACATCGGGACTCAATTAAATTTTTTTTTTTAAATAAATAAATAAAAAGACATGAATGAACATGCATAGGCAAAAGCAATTGATTTTTTTTTTTAAATCACCAATACATTTCAGGATGTTGATTTTTTTTTTAAATCACCAATACATTTTTAGTTTTCAGGATGTGTATTTTTTTTAACCAAACTTTGTATAAAGATAATTCTCAACTATGTTATAACAGAATGATTTGATATACAATTTTTCTTTATGCAAAATATGTGTAAAATAAACGGGTTTTCTCATTATATATAATGTATCTACAAACTAAATCTAATTTGCATATTAATGTGTTTTTGGGGCAACATGTAATGAAAAAAGAAGTGTAATAATGGGAGTAATAATTGACAAGATTTTCATAATAATATATAATATTTCATAGGAATATTGAAACATAATTTCCCTATTCATTTGTTGTCTCCCGAACTGCATAATAAACATGCTTTTAGTCCTGGTGTCCTCATATGAGTACATGTATGAAATCAACGTCCTGTTTCGTAACAGAAAGTCATATTTTGATTTGAAACCCTATAACATTTTCCTGAGATGTTGATTTATGACGCACAGTTTAAAAATTAGTCAGATTTAAATGATAATTACAAAATATTATCATATTTCCATAAGAGTGTCACTAAATTAATATCAGACATTTTGAAGACCAAGGAGAGGGAGTGGTCATGGTGAAACATCCAAACATTTGGTATCTCTGAAATGTTCTCTGTACAGGAGATCCAATCTGTGGCATGTATAGTCTCAGAGAAATTCACTAAAATATAATGTCCTCATATGAGGATGCAGGGTCTCAGGAGGATATTACATTGTTTTGATAAATGAACAAGTATTTTCTTGAAATAAAAATGATTTGATTTCTCCTGCTGATGTATGATTCAAGGAATACCCTGTGTAATGATATAGTATACTAATATAAGTGTTGAGGCAATAAAAACATGTTT
>NW_015512774.1:4056-5440 GCF_001515645.1 Sinocyclocheilus grahami | reverse complement strand
TTGTACCATTCTCTGATGTGTTAGCACAAAGAAATTCTCTGGTTTGCTTAGACTAATGAGGCTGCTTCTCGACCCCAAACTTTTTCTTTCTCATCATTTTGTCTCACTGATCTACCGTGAAAGGCTGAAAATTTCACACAAAACTCTCTCAGGTTTATCTCTCACAATTTCACTCAGTATGTCTTCCTTCTCATTGTACTTCATTTTTCTGCCTGGGATTTTATGAAGTGCCGCATAAAGGCCCTGACCTCATTTTTCAGTAGAATTTGCTGATGATATTTAATCTAAACCCTGCCTTAAGGTAAAGGTAGATATACATTAAAACTTTAGGTGACCACAGAAACAAAACTGTCTGTCTGAAATTAAAGTTGGCATGAAATGAAAAGTCACTCTATTTTCTAAATGCATATTATAGATCTTCTTGTGAACAATTTATCTGTGCAAATGTTTCGTTTATTTTTTATTCATATTTATTTGGATCTCACAATGTTTTATCAAAATATCATAGCTGAATCTTCTAGTGAAAAAGGCAGTCTCTAGTGATGTATGCAGGTCTTAAACCCAACCATTTGAATGCAAATGCCCACATCTTAAAGCTGGAGTATGCAGTCTCTGCACTATTAGTGTTGCCTAGCGGAACTACAAAATATTTTCAAGCAACCTTTGAAAATGCCCCTTTTGTGCGTCACGCCACCCTAACTCAAAAGTCACAAACACAACTCTTATGGATCTATAAAAGTGAAGGCAAGTCTCAACAGGTAAAAGCATACTACTTTCAATAAAAGGTCCAACATACTGTATTTGGAATACTTTTAACTTGAAGTTTAGCTCACCTATCGAGAAGAAACTCCAGACGTTTGCTGTGTCAATTGAAACCTAAACGTTCCATCAAATTTTGTGAAAACACTGCCAGTGTTTACCCTTGTTTCCTCCGTTGTCTGTCTCAATGCAATGATTGGACAACATTTTATGGACCTGAGACTTCCACAGATATATAGACCACTTTAATTATTATTCGCTATCAGGCTGTGAAGACACATCCAGTATAAATAAATCTTTCCAATCAACATCTAATGCATAGAACTAAATCCCCACCCTACAGTTTTTCCGATAATCCATTATGCTCGGATGTTTGTCACATTATGGAAGAAAAGATAAGTTTTGTGATGACTTCAAAAATGACAGACCTCTCTGTAGTGCTGCAGTTCAGCCCAGCCCAGCTAAATGCCATCTGCTTTCACGCTGCATTAGCAGTGCCACATTACACCAGGTGGACAAGTCTTGTGGTTCACTCAGTAAATTTAATTTATTGTTGTTTGATACACAGAAGCTTTATGGGTTGTAAGCATACATAATAAATAATGAAAACACTTAGTGTCACTGG
>NW_015512774.1:0-248 GCF_001515645.1 Sinocyclocheilus grahami | reverse complement strand
TCAACCAAATATTTTCAATGAGAGTTAAATCTGGAGACTGAACAGACCACTCAAGTACATCCTATGACTGATCCCTGAACCAAGCATAAGTAGATTTGCATGTATACTTTGGGAAGGATGTCCTGGAGGAAAGTCCATTGATAATCAGCTTCCGTCTTTGCACCAAAGGCATCACAATTCTTGACAAAATGGCCTGATACTTTAAAGAATCCATGATGTCCTTCATACAGTCATGATTTCCACTTCCT
>NW_015512773.1:7809-8101 GCF_001515645.1 Sinocyclocheilus grahami | reverse complement strand
GGTGCAAGAAACACTATTAGAATATTCTAATATGATCCACATCGGTGAAACCAAACATAATTTGATTGTCCTTTAATGAAACTAATTGTTGTTGCTTTAAGTATTTTTTTTAAACTAAAAGGAACCACTTCTGAATAAGAATCAATTATTGGTTCTCAACTCTGCACTGCAAACTAAAAGCAGAGATACATTTGGGCTGTGTAGTGCTACGCTGTAAACACAGATAGTTTTATGTAGTTTTAGTAGAGTGTCGTGGGGATTCGTAAACGACAATGGGCGTCGGGACGCAAGA
>NW_015512773.1:7433-7799 GCF_001515645.1 Sinocyclocheilus grahami | reverse complement strand
AAAAAAAAAACAAGTATGAGATATATCTGTGTAAATGTGATTAATTTGTTGCCCATTTTTCACAGTGTCATATTGGATCTTTGTTCTATGTGTACTGTATGAAGTGAACAGCAAAATACATATGAGAGCGGATTTTTTTCTACATCCAATTTGGCTGCTTCAAATGTGGTTCTAAATACAGTACCTGATACCTGGTTATCCGATCTAAACACACAAATCTAAGTCTCCTCTTAATTTCAAAATGCATTTATTCAAAATAATCACTTAGCTCAGAGGGAAGGTTAGTAAATGCATTACATGCATTGGAATGTATGTATGTATGTATGCATGTATTTATTTATTTTTTGAGGAATTTTGCTGATTCTG
>NW_015512773.1:3828-6088 GCF_001515645.1 Sinocyclocheilus grahami | reverse complement strand
CACAATCTCACATTGTGCTGGAAATGTCATGATACACACTGAAATTACGGTAAATATCCAGCGAGACTTCCTCGTTCTGGCCGCCGTCTTGTTTCCATTTCTTGTCTCTGTCTGTGCTGACGGCTTGTTGAGAATTACCTGTTACTTTTGTAAGGTATCAGACTTGTGGTTTTCACCTGGTGGACAGGAAAACAGATGAATAATTAGCCATATCTAGAAACCCGAATATCATACCTAGGGGTTTAAAAAAAGGAATATCTAGTTTGTGAAAAAGCTAGTTAAGAGGTTATTAAAGTGTTTGGATAAGCCTCAGAGGTGAGCAGACTACAAAGCTGTAAACATGTAAAAAACTACAGCAAACGACCCTAAAAGCTTCTGAAATTATCTTTATGAGGCTCAGATACCAGCGTGCCACAGATCAAAGGTCAAAGGCTATCTCAGCTTCACAGTAACATAGAGTTATCTTTAACGGATTGAGCATGACAGAGTTAGGATATGAAACTGTTAGTTACCTTTCAATGCTTAAAACTTCACTTTAACACTTTGAGATTCTGAAACAAATCGTTAGCATTCAAGGGTCAAGTATATAATGATGTCGCTTCTATACATTATAATGTTTTGTGTATTTTTATCTGCCCAGATGGATACTGTGTGCTTGACAAATTCTTTCAAAAGCAATAAATTATCAATGGTAGAAGTTAGCAGAACTTGCCAACTTTGTATTGTTGAACTAATACACATTTTGATCATGGCATGGCATACAGTATATATATATAATTTTTTTAATTATTATTATTATAATTTTTTTATATTTTTAATTTTTCATATTTTAGATATAATTGTGATTGGCTATTCAGACATAGGTATATAGAAAAATTACAACATCACATTAGATGTGATGATACGATGATTTTAAATCAGTTTTATTTAAGTATCAGTGACACTTGAATAACAACTGTGACACTTAAATAACAACTGTGATGGAACTTGTGAAGTTCCATCACAAGTCAATCCACAGGTGTATAAGCAGAGAGTGGCATAACAAGGGAAGAACATGGGAGTATTATGGCAGAAAATGAGAGGACAATTAAAGAATAGGGGAAATAGGACTGTCATGTGAGGAAAACTAAACAGATGAAGATAGAGAGGAAAAGGACAGGATATTGAGAAAGGATGAAAAATATCGATGTAGACTCAAATAAGCAGTTTCCCTACCCTGCATTCACACACACACACACACACACACACATCTCTGTAATGGCTCTTTATTGATTGCTCATTCCACACAGTCATAGACCTTCAATCCCACCCTGTCATCACTTTACCTGCAGTGTGAAATATGGCGAGTGTGTGTGCGGCTTGAATATATCTAAGTATCAGAAATCTGTGACACTTTTGCTTTAACCATATACAGCCTTCTGTATCATATTTGATATGCAAATTTAAATTGATCATGATCAACAGGATCAAAACTTTGCTGAAAATCCTGTTATACACATTCTACTACATTCCTTCTGATTTATAGTTCATACTTTTTTAGAAAGTAAAAGGTATAATTCTAAAATCACGCCCCTTCATATGTCAAGCTTTACAGGGTTAAAATATCATGTTATTTGATGATACCTACAGGTAAAATCAACCAATATGCTGATTTTAAGAACCTGCCATTGCCACTGAAGAAGGACTGCCATTCACTGTAAAAATAAATAAATAGCTCAGAAATTGCTAGGAAATTTCACAAATTCCAGAGCAGAGAGACTAACTGTTAAAAATACTAAAGTATTTTCTTGTAAAACATATTCCAATAATCTTTGTTTTATTTACAACTTCTAAAAATACTTTTTTTTACAGTGTTTGTCAAAGTGAAGAAATGAAATAAGTATTCGACTGTTGTATGACAATATTCAATTAATAATAATAACAAGAAGAAGAAGTAAGATCTTAGCCAATTTTATGGCCAGTGTCGCTATTAGTCCACTTGTTTGGTTCTTTCAAAGAGAACTTGAGTGAAAACAACCTAAGGTGCTTTTTGAAGAGAGTTTATTTTTTATGATTGCACACACGTGCACACACACACACACACACACACACACACACACACACATACTGAACTCAGTTCATCTTTCTGATAAGCAACATCCCATCTTCCCACAGTGGCTTGAGCGGGCTGGTCTCAGCTCGTGCTGAGTTGATGAATTATCCCGGCCACATTAAACTGTGCTTGTTATTGTTTGGTACTGATTTATCGAGGGTTTTGGAC
>NW_015512773.1:2108-2940 GCF_001515645.1 Sinocyclocheilus grahami | reverse complement strand
GGTTCAAATGACTCATGCAATATATTCTAAATCTCTTCGATTTATTTAATAACATGTAAAGAACAGAATAAATGTAAGTAGTTGCTGAAAATACTGCCTTCTGTTAAATTTTTTTTTTCATTCATACTTGCACAAATTTAAACCTGGCACAACATGTTGCACCACGTTTGACGTCAGTGATTTCAAATGCTGTTAGCTCTCACATGACATTCCTTCCGGTGTAAAGTTTTAATATGTGGAGCATATTCAAACTTTAAACAGCAAGATTTTCTGCAAATAATAGGGTGAGGAATTTTTTGCGCTGCCGAACAGATGTGCTTAATTAATGATTATTTGATGAATTCACCATTGGTCAGGAAACCAGATTGTCCTGCCCGAAACTCATGCAATTGTTTCATCCTGAAGTTTACATTGTAACATTGTTGTTGTACTCTGAACATATAAAAGTATTTTACGCAATACTTTTAAACAACAAACCTTTCTTGGTTTAGACTCAACCATTTTATTTCCAAGATCTGTGAGTCATCTTTGGAAGGCTGAAGAACTTTAATGGTTTGGAAAATTGTCATTTTATTAAAGTTGCTTTCTTCAACAGTATGAAAAGTCATCTAATCATCATAAATCCCACACACATGAGAGTGTCAGCCTGTGTGTATCCACTCCTCTGTTGTGTGGCTTTCAAGTGTATGATTTTATTGCTTAGTGGTTGCTCTTGCATATTTCACAAGACTTCATGTTCTCATTAGGAGTTTCTATTAAGATCGGACTTTCGATTGGAGACTTTGGTGGTGTCAGACTCTGTTCCTTGTTTTGTGTGTGTTTTGCTCCCCAT
>NW_015512773.1:0-286 GCF_001515645.1 Sinocyclocheilus grahami | reverse complement strand
TCTGCTATAGTTTGTAAATCACATCTGTTTGTTTGTTTGTTTGTTCGTTCGTTCATTCTGGAGAAGCACAAATGTACTTTGTAATACTTTCTAAAATTTGTATTTAGTGATTTAGTGGTATAGCCAGGGGTATTGTCATTAACTAAAACTAAAACCATTTTAAAATAGTTTATACAAAATAAAATAAACATTAACTGAAAAAAAAATTATTTTACTTTAACTATTTCTAATTGTCGTTTAGTTTAGGTTGAAGTACTATGACAAAAAAACACACAAAAATTTACTA
>NW_015512772.1:4065-8092 GCF_001515645.1 Sinocyclocheilus grahami | reverse complement strand
TAGGTTTAGGGGTTAGTTCAAATCGAAATATGAGCAACAGCAATACATAATAATAATAAATAATAATTTCCCAGTCATAAACAAAGATATGAACACATAAAATGTTTAATGTCTCTCTTGTCTTGCAATCAGGAGCTCTCGGGGGTTCTACATCCAGATACCATCTTGCCTCAGGGCAGAGTGATGGGGGCCATATCCAGGGCTATCGAGGGTCACAGAAGGCAGCATTGAGCAGAGTCTAGGTGACCCGGGGAATTGTCCAGCGGGTCAGTTTTTCGTTCCTGGGTAGGTTCACTCTGTGGTCTTCAAGTGAGGACACATTCCTCCAAACTTGTCTGCCAGACTGGGAGTAAGGAGATCTCGGGCCACTTTTGATGTCTGGCCATGACAGATGATGTCCTTAAGTCTGGGCATATGCTCATTTTGTGTTCAAAACAAGTTTGTCAACGGTCTCCTTCTAACCAGCAGCAATACTGTTATTCCCACATTTCGAAACGTCTCTCCAAATCGGTCCACTTCATTCCTCTTCCCAAATTCCTATATGCCAGGGAGATGGCCTGAGTGGTTGTAGACCATGTCTTCTGGATTCATGGTATTCCAGAGAATGTGGTTTCTGACAAGGAACCCCGGTTTTTTTCTCACTTTTGGAGGGGGTTCTGTTGGCAAATTGGCACTACTGCTAGTATTTCATCAGTATTCAAACCACAGACCAATGGCCAGACCAGGATCTTAAATGATGTCTGGTCTCCCGCCCGTCTTCTTGGAGTCAGCAGTTGGTGTGGGTGGAATATGCCAATAACTTCCTGCCAGTGACATCGACCAAGTTGTCCATGCTGTGCTGTCTTGGCTTTCAACTCCCTGTTTCCTTCCCAGGGTCCTACAGCTGCTGTACCTTCGATCCATATGTTCACCCAGTGCTGCTGCCACACCTGAAGAGGGCCAGAGAGGAAGTGCTACAGAAAGGGGAATGCATGGGGGAAAAAAACTGCTGACTGACATCGGACTGTGGTGCTCTGTTACATCTGTGGGCAAATGGTGTAGATCTCCACCAAAGACCTGCCTTTTTGAGTTACCGGACGCTACCAGTTCATCGGGCCATACCCTATCACTATGGTGATCAGTATGGTGGCAGTGCAGCTTCTGCCCCTCCCCCCCAATGATAGAGGGCTTACCACCATTCATCAATAGGAGGACTTTTTGATTCCAGGTGGTGTGGATGGAGATTCCAGTATTTGGTGGACTGTGAGGGATGCGATCTGAAAGAGAGATGCTGGGTCTCGACTTGGAACTTCCTGGACCATGTGCTCATTGAGGATTTCCACCACCAGCAGTCTGCTCAGCCCTAGGGTGTGCCAGGTGGAGCCTCTTTACTCTACTTTTCCTTGTTTTCCTCTTTCCACGTGGTGGCTGCGTTCTCAACTGTCTTCTGTTTTCTGCCAATTACTAATTTTTTATCTGCCTGCTCTCTATATCACTGCCTATCCTGTCAGTCTTTTTTCCTGTTGGTATGGTCTGTTCTCATGCTGTATCCATGTCCAGTTCACTGTATTGGTCCCATTTATCGGCCTGTTCATCGTGGTCTGAACTTGCGCTGCATCCTGATGATCTTCGTTTGTGATTTACCCTTCTAGATTTTGCTAACATGGACTGGTCTATGGTACCAAAGTCTGCCTGACATTGACTTTGTCTCTGCATCACCCCTTGTACTTTTGCTGAATAGGATTGATCTCTCTGTGCTGACCTTTGCCTGACTCTGACTACTCATTCATCCTCTGCCCTACTGCCCTACTGTTAGGGACTTGGCAACCGACCAGAATTTTGCTGTTTGCTCTGCAAACGCATTAAATTTCAGTTCAGTAGTCCTCTGCTCTTATGTTCTCCTTATAGCAAACCTGAGAGATGCAAGTGCCATTATGTCCATGTTAAGATAAGGGGGAAAAGTATGAAACATTTAGCAGAAGCTGAAACTGAAATAGCTAAAAACATGTACATGCCTTTTAAAGAGTTTAAAGGACATTACAGCATCAGTTGATATGGAATCTGTCCCCCACTGACTCAGTGAAGAGCAAACCATCCAATAAATAGACCAGATTAAAACTTGGGTTAGTTGTCAGCCTTGTCCACAATTAGGAGCTGGGAACACACAGGACACAATTGCATCATTCTTTCTTGATTTTGGTGTGAGAGAAAGAAGAGGAAAAATCCCTTGATAATAACTTGATTCTTTTGAGAGAGCTCAGGAGCCAGCTTAGTTCTCTGGGGGACAATAAGGGCAAAAATTCTCTGTGGTGACAGGACTGCATCAATGATCAGCCCCTGAAGCAGATTATAGGCCAACATGAATAGAACCCACCAATACTAGGGGCTAATAGAGGACCCCTGATAACTCATTCTTCCTCTCACAATGTCCCCACCAGAAGCTAACCCCACTATCCAAGAAAATATTGACATACACGGCCCCCTCATGAACGGATACAGGGTAATACTTATTTAAGGTCTAGCGTTGCCATATAACTGCTTGTCAAACAACCTCCTTACCTGAAAGAGTATATCAATTCATATTATAAAAAAGTAAGTTATAATATTTATAAATCCATCAGAAGACCTACCTTTGTCTGAATATGCCCACTTCCCTATACTATGTAGTAGACAAAAAATAAAACAGTATGTGAAATGAGCATGTCTGAATTCATTAAAAGTACTTCTTTTCAGATTCTATTGCATCCAATAAATGCTTTACTATCCTGTGAGGCCATCAGAGAGGACTCGTGAATGGCAGGAAACAACATAACTGACATTGTAGGTCACATGGCAATGGCAACATGACGGATATGGTATGTTCATTCATATCAATATGCTTAAAATGCAGACAGCGGTCAGATTGGAAAACTAGCACATTTATTATTGTATACTGCATATTATATAATGTGTATGGCATATTGTTTTAAAAAAATGTTTCTGAAATGTTAAAGATATGACAAAAACTCAACATTGCATGCTTAATTTAGTGATGTTAGCAATGTGTCCACAACGGGTGCAGAAATTTTGGTAAATGTGGGCAAACTGGAATAAAATGATTTACTTGTTTTCTTGCCATGCTGTAGAAAGACCCAAATTATATTATTTCTCTCACAATATTATGGAATGATCCATTTGTAATGGGAGAAATCATACAACACAATGGATGTGCAAAAAAAAAAAAGTGACATGAAAATACAACATTTTTGGTAATTAGCACAGGTAACAAGGTAGCAAATTCATAGAATGTAAGGCATGCAGAGAATGTATATACAATGTACAGTACACACACTGCATTTTCTTATAACAATTGGTAGAGTGAGATTTTAAAAATACATAGTCATTTCAAAAATAGTTACACTGTTCAAATACTGACAGTTCAAATAGCAACAATTACAGTTTTTCCCAATTGTTAACACATGCTTGCTGAATTTTCGGCCCATTGTCCCAAAACTCTCAACACAAAACCCCTAATCAACTTGTATGCAAGCAAATACTGCATACAAAACAGTTTTATCTCTTTTCAAAAACTTTTTTGCACCAAAATGACTAACACAGGTGTCATATGAATAAATCTGTCTCCGACCAAAAACACATTGATGTGTTCAACACAAAACGCTACTTTAAATATCTCTTCAGTATGTTTATACCTTTTGCATTGTATAAATTACAGCAATGTATACCTACCCAAACATACATAAACACACAAATGCAATACAGTGACAAAAATGTCATTTATAGTATTTCTAAAATGCAGTATTTTAGAACATTTGTGATATGTAACAGAAGAAAACTAGAAAAAACTCAGCAAGAGTTTAAAAAAAAAAGAAGAAATTTCTTGACTTCTTTCTTAAGAAGATTTTTGTGTTTTCATCCCCAGATCCAATCTCCCATCAGACAGAGAGGAACCAGAGCCAGAATTTGATTCACAAATTAGCCAGAATCTACAGTAGCCGAGCACCTCACCCTCAGGCTGAAGGAAATTGTCTGCTTTCACAGAGCAGAAACC
>NW_015512772.1:0-1025 GCF_001515645.1 Sinocyclocheilus grahami | reverse complement strand
CATGAAATAAATGTATTCCAAATACATTTTAGTATATTTATTTTTCATTAGGGTAAGCATGATAATTGCAGTGAAATGTTGACTAAGCTTACTCACACAATTTAATCGCAGTCGCAAAGGATGCAACTGTTGATTAGTTACTGATGAGTTGTTTCACCTGCCAAAAACAGCCTCCAACAATTAAATCCACATGCCAAAGACAGTCACAAAAATAAAAAATAAAAAAATTGCTTCAAACGTCAGCTTTAAGAGACAAGAGAGAGTTTAGGCTTCAGCACAATTTTATTATTTTCTTGTAATACATTTATTGTATGGAAAATGTATAAAAATTTATCTTAAAAGTTACGTTAAGATATTTTACTCCTTTTGGTTTGCATACAATTGTCAGTGATGGTTAATTTGCTGCAATATAATGACTGATATACTATTACATTTTTTTATCTTTAGATGTTTAACGTTTTTCATTAATTAGCACTCTGTCTTTTTGTGGATGATGCATTATATGGGCCAAATCTGATGGATTTGGACTGGTTACATGTAAATGACGGGCAGAAAACTCATTCACTTTTTCACATTGTGTGAACCCACCCTGCAGTGAAGTGTGCTTAAATCAGCGTAAGTGTATCAATGACAAGGTGACTAGAGGGGGTAGAGAAGAGGGGTTATCATTAGTGAAGCCTGCTGCTGCTGTTCACGACTAGTTCCAGTAATTACTTCACAAAGGGTGGTTTTCGCCATCCCACTGTTTTTCCCACACAAGGCAGGCACAGAATTCCAAGTGGCCTCAGACTTGCAATCTCCTTGCCTTAACCCGGGCAAATTGCTAAGCTTGGCCATCCTTCAGGCACTGTAATTGCATTTTAGTGCTGTTTTTATTGGTGCCGACTTGCCCAGCCCCCTGTCTGACCGCTCAACACTAGGGATGCCATTGAATGCAGGGTAAATAGAGAGTAAATCATTTGTTTATTGGGAGGTTTAAATTAGGGGTTAATTAAGGATTTAGAACAAATTGGGGGGGGGGGGGG
>NW_015512771.1:7187-8093 GCF_001515645.1 Sinocyclocheilus grahami | reverse complement strand
AAAAAAAAGATTGAACAAAACGGGGGGGATTTACTGCAAAAGGTAGAGAAGGGAATACATAATAAAGGCAGAGTAGAGCGGCTATGCAAGCAGCAGCAGTAGTGTGAGGAAGGCGGAGCCTCTCACCCGCTTCCTGAGCCGCTGCTCAGGGGCTGCGGCCCGTTTCTGGAGCGACCCGTGAGAGAGAGAAGAGGGGGGCCGCCCGACCCCGTGCCATGCCCCGCCCTCGCCCCCTCGCCCCCCTGACCCATCCTGTGCCGTGATGTCATCACCGCTGCCTGACGACTGGCAAACAGGAAAACAAGCGTTACTGTTACACACGCAGATCGGAGTGTGTACATCACAGTAAGCTCTTGGCATGCATCTTTCTACATGGTGTGAATGAGTGTGTATGAATGCAGGCCTGCAAAAGCTAGTAGCATTAGAACACTCAAAGCTTCCTTCATTTCAAAGGCCTGAAGGTGTGTTCAAACAATAGGCGGAGAAACCCTCTTTAAAATCGTGGGCGTGTGGGTCAATGTGCTTGTAAAAATGTGTTTTACCTCAGAATCTGTCTCTTTGCCCATAATACATTTAGGACACTCCCAGCAGCTCGGTAGGTCTTTGTTTACCACTCCCTCACCAGATGTCTACACAGACAGGACATAAGATCATTACAACAGTAAAACTGTTTACTGTACAGGAGAAAACACTAAGATTGGCACTGTACTCATATCAATTAGAACAAATAAAGCGGTCCATCTCACAAAGCATAGCAAATGACAATGAAATGAGCAATGACATAAAATAAAACAAAAATATTAAGTCTTTTATTTTAAGTACACTAAGAGTATACATTACCATTCAAAAGTTGTTTTTAAAAAGAAATTAAAACTGTTATTCAGCAAGGATGCATTAAATTGTAAA
>NW_015512771.1:0-3397 GCF_001515645.1 Sinocyclocheilus grahami | reverse complement strand
TCAGATACAAAATATAACAGTTCATATGACATTATCAATGAGCTCTTGAGTCCATGCTAAATTAAAATCACAATGATTTCAGCATGTACACTACTGTTCAAAGGTGAAATCTTTTATTCAACAAGAATGCATAAAATCGATCAAAAGTGAAAAAGACTTCAAACCGAAAAACCATGATACACGGGGTACTCTCATGGCCTTCCCCGCCCCCCCCCAAAAAAGGTCCCATTAAGGGCAACATGTGCAGAACTAATCTGTCATATAGGCTACATAAAATTATAATGAGAACACGACTGTAAAAGATTACTTCATGTTTCAGTGCATTGTTGGAAAGAATATAAGATATATAAGATATATAATATAAGATATAACAGAGTTATATCTTCATGACTAGCAAAGTCAAGTTTGCTTGTGAAGCCACTCACAGCATTTTTGTGGAACTGTAAGTTGCAATATTTTGTTTATATATATATATCGTGTATAGATTATTTCACACAAGATGCATTTGGTCGAGTTACGCTGCAGTAAAGCGCTTCATTGTAGGCCTACTATGGTGATTATCTCTTCAAGGCATAGCGCGAGCAGCACAAACAACAATGCAGAATATTAATGAATATTAACCATGACTGGGACTGCCATATACATAACATTATAATGAACATACTTCTATAATAAAACGCTGTGAATTTTTAGAGTTTAGCTGCCGCGTTTCGCTGCGGGATTGTGGGAGCGTTGTGTGTAATTCTACACATTCCCCAAGGTTTTGCGATTATAGAGTGGGAAATTCCCGCAAACATTTATGCACTATTGTATGCAAGTTGAATCCTAACAGATTATCAGAGCAGATCAGTCATCCGTGTCTTCTCCCACTCTCTCAAAATGCACAAATGGCCTCACATCCATAATATCCACATTGAGTTTGCTCTGCAAGCAAGCTGCAATACAAGACTAGCCCACATTTCGGATAGTTGACGGAATTGTGACTTGCACATCATATGTCACGCCAATTTAAACAATCAAGCTATTTTAACCCATAAAGTACTCGCGCGCTCTCTGAGAGATGCCACCTCTTAAACAGCTTGCGACTCTCAAGTGTCAGACTGAGTTTACATGCATTTTTATATGTAGCCCAAGTATAATGTCTAGTTGTCCAACTAATGTCCAATGACTAGTTTGCATTATTTAGGCATTATTTTATTTTTAAAAAATTTATACATTTTTGGTAACACTTTACAAATCAACCATTTTTAAAGTCTTATTTGTGAGTAGGGGTGTAAATCGGATGGTTCGTCACGATACAATATCGATTCTTGTACCCAGCGATACGATATTTGCCGATACCTTAAAAAATTATACGATACGATTCGATTCAGGAGTATATCAATCGATATAATGATATTATATATCTATTTTAAACAACCATCTACATTTTTATTAACTCACAAATGCAACCAAAATATATAACATGAACATTTATCTGAAATTTTCACATCCTGTACCTCAATTGGGACATTCACAACAACAAAAAAATTGTCCTACACATTTTTTTTTTTAAATAATAAAGAAAATAAACTGGAAAAACAATTATGGCTGCTACTATGGGCTCAGTGCTAAAAATCTTTTCTACAGATAACCAAATTACAAGCAATAGCAGAAATTAAATACAATACAACAAAGACACAAGTTCAATAAACAGTGTTTTTCAGGTTTTTCAGCTCAATCTAAAAGAAATTTTCAGGTAGGCCCTATGCTACAGAAATTTAATAATCAAATGTAAAATAACTGCATAGTCTTCACTGTATAAATTAAATATAGATTAATCATTTTTGATGTTACAAAGGTTTAGTCAAGAGCAGTGAGCACTTGCATTTTTCTTTGACAGCATTAGATTTATTATTAGTTGGCTTTCACTTTAAGAACGAAGCACGGATTTAATATACTGATACACATGCCTTTTCTTTCTCAACTGTTATGTTAAGACATATGCCTAACCGAATGTGTTTACTAGGATATTCGCCTAAAGGCACATTTTGATGTAATTTTGTCTCTATTTATTCATCCATGCACAAAAAAAGCGGAACAGAGCTCAATTTAGTATTTGCACCGTGTAGACAACCCCGAGCATCTTTTATATTCACCTTGTGCCTTCGGGCAGTCCTTATATCGGGTCCTGATACGCGAGTTTGAACGAGGATGCACGCGTTGGCGGTAATGCATAGACGGACATTATGTGAAAATTTGGACAGTGCCAAAATAAAGGTGCCTATTTATACAACAGACATCGATATTTTACGTGTGGCATCGATGCATAGTATCGTCAGACATCGTATCGATGTATCGATCCATATCGTTTAATCGTTACACCCCCATTTGTTAGTGCATTAATTAATGAACTAACAGAGAGCAATTATTGTTATCATTATTCAATATTATTGATAAAAAAAAAAAAATGAAAGTGAATCTAGTGTTCTATAGCATTGCTGGTGCCATGCCATGAACCCTACCCCCACAGCAAAACGAACCGTGGCTCCAAAACGGTGATATGAACCGAAACATTTGATTGGTATATCTTTACACCCCTAGTATATATACAGTGTTCTCTGACCTTGCAGCCCCGCAGTATGTGGTACCACACAGATGTGCCTCCAAAGTCTATGTGGAAATCTGTGTAACAGCCCTGCACGCTCATTAGGCAGTACCTGGAAACAGGCAAATTTGAAATAGGGGAAAATTACTGTTTTGCTGAAGAATAACAAAAATTAACAAAGAGAGCTGTGTGAGAAATGGGACATGAAGTTAATGCAGCAGGCTTATTTCCTTGTGAACTGACCCTTTTTGTTTTAAAGCCTTTACAAGATGTAAGATAAGAGCGAGCATTCATTAATATAGACTCTATTGAAGGATCTAATATATGCTTACTTCTGCACTTTGGGGTATTGCATGTCAGTGATAGAGTTTGTGGCATCTCTTTGTCTTTCCTTTAAGTGTCTTGGCCACATGTTGTCCACCCAGTCAATCATGTCCACCTGTGACAACATGGATAAATAATCTGACTATCACACACTGGTCTAAATATATGTATTTTTTGGTTTGTCTTAAGTGTTAAGGTACCTACCGTGGTAGGTCTTTTGACATAGCTCTCTAGTTTAGTGTGGCTAAATTCAAGGCTGATAACATTATAAAGCTTCTCTCTCTGAGAGGGAGGAGTCGCATAATAGCTCTTCCATTGCATCATTGACATCTCCGTCCCCTTCTGAGTAGACACATCCATCACGTCAATCATACGCCGACTTCCTGTAAAGAGTGATTAGCAGGAAGGAGATGCTGAAGCACCACTGATGCTAGTCAACATGAAATTCATCAGCATATCCAACCACAAAAACACTTACCGACTAAC
>NW_015512770.1:6310-8093 GCF_001515645.1 Sinocyclocheilus grahami | reverse complement strand
TGAAATTGCATCATCTTAAAGTGTTATGTGTATTACAAAAAAAAACTGAGAATAAAAAAATATTTGTTTTGCAGTTTATAGTTGTTTGAATTGTTCAAATTATTGTTGGTTTATTCACATTATACTAAATATTCAGTATGCTTAAAATCACTCCTTTTAATCATACAGATTTTAAAATATGTAATTTCTCCTCTAAGAAGTTTTTTAGGCAACAAATGTTTAACTGTTGTACTGTTTGTACAAAAGATCACAGACTGAACTAAAAAAAAAGAAAAAGAGTAGGCCTAAGAGAATTAACGCACAGCAAGAGATGAGTGGCTTTTGTAATGTTAAGACGTCCACTTTCACCCAACAGAGAAGACCAAATAACCAGCATAAAGAAAGAACCCTTATTTAAGACTCGGCATAGTAGGTAAACACTGAGCAAGAAATGCAGCACAATGGTCATTCATTCTTGTGTGAATCTGAAATTTTATCGTTTTTTTTACGGGATACGAAATATTAATGTTGTTTTTAAGTGCTAGTTAAAGCTTAGGGACTAAATAAGAAAACAGAAGTTGTTAGATGTTCTTAAAATTGTTACCCCAACACACCCAAAAATAAATTAAGCAGCGGTTTGTGACAAATGGCACTGTGACTTTAGAAAGTTCAGACAACTCACTGTCCTCTCCATATTTTTAAAAGAGGGTGATCATTGTCATAACATTAATGCAAGAGGCGTGTTTTCTCGTGCTTTCTCAATCCCGAGCTTGTCCCAATTAATTCAGAGACCCAGTTAGTATCATCCTTGTCACCTGGCCTTTTGTCCCTTCTCTCGGGCCACCTTGTAATACATATGGTGGGGACTGACCGCAGCGCTCTCTTCTCTACATCTTCCCTAAAACACTTTTTTATGTCGTCCTCTGAAAGGACCATTGTGTGGTTCCCAAAGGGACCTAGACAAAATCCGCAGCGTCTCAATTCTCGTGATGTTTAATCAGTCCCGGGTGACAAATTTATGGGCTTTAACAAGACAATGGAGTTTTAAAAGTCGTTGGGTTTGGGAAGTGACAAAGACAGGCTTTGAGAGGTCTCCGCTGGTTTATGGCGAGACTTGGCCACAACAACTTGGAATAACATAGAACGCAACTGCGCTTATGAATTTATGTTTTTCTGTAAAGTAGGATTACCTAATTGTTTCTTGATTTAAGATTTAAATCACCTGCTGCGAAGAATCATTTACCTTTCACTAAATACACTGAAAGAAAATGAAATTAAATGCAGCTTAATTGTTGGGTCAAATATGGACTAACCCAACTGTTGGGTTAAAAAGCTCATTTAAAAATGTAACCAAAATTTAACCCAACAGTTGGGTTAGTCCATATTTGACCCAACAACCCAGCATTTTTTAGAGTGTGTAACAAAAACAGATTATTTGACCACACCAGATAAACCTATTAAAGTTATACTATATGCTAATCTGGTAGAAGCGATGTTTTGTTGATATTTATCAAGACATGATTTAAGAAAGTAAAGCTTGAATTATTAGGAACCATTGTTATCATTCTGCTTTTTGAATAACTCTTCACAGAAACGACTGTGTGCCGTGTAAATAAAGGCTAAATACATTTTACGTGTCATTACAAATGCGTTTGTATGCCCCTAGTTGGTCTGATATCACTAGTTAACTACAAAGTGAAACAGGGGCGAAAAGACGTGATATCACCAACAAGTGATGTCCACGCTTTCGGTTGCCTGATGTAAGCGATGCCACTCTGCCACCTTGAGGTTAAAAGCTTCCTGT
>NW_015512770.1:1157-3654 GCF_001515645.1 Sinocyclocheilus grahami | reverse complement strand
TCACCAGAAGCCTCTTGTGGCCATTAAAAGTCAGTAGTTCAACTCAGGCTTTTTTCAGAAACTGAGTGGTTCTCAAAGTCTGAAGTCCGCATATGCACTCACATCAAGGCGCCCTTATAAACACCACTCCAACTGTCAATATTTCATCTATTTCGTTCTTGCAAGCCTCACTGCCGCAACATAAACAGCCTCGCGCGGAAAATTAACTATGGACGAATTACATTTACGCACAGGTGTTGTTCCATGCTTAAACGTTTTCGGGGTTGGGGGAAGGCATGGGTAGTTGAAGACCGCGTGAAAGAAATTGTGCGTGGGTGCACAGATGATAGCGCTGCTTTGTATTGTTGCCCTGGCTGCTGATGCCCCGCCTCTGATGGAAGCCTTAAACCTGGCACCAAGCTAAAACAAACGAAAGTCAGCTTCGAGCTCCCACTCAAACCAATTAAGGCGGACTCCAGAGCACACTCATATGTTTCCATCCTGCTGCAGCGACGGTGAAACAACAGGAACAGAGGAGCTGGCCAAAAAAAGAAGGAGAGATTGCCTTGCCTTCTAATTTCTCCCTTTCCAACACAGAACAATGTCGATGAGCCCTAAGCATACGACTCCTTTTTCTGTATCCGATATCTTAAGTCCTCTTGAAGAGAGCTACAAAAAAGTGAGTATGGAGGCGAACAACTTGGGGGCTCCTCTTGCCTCGTACAGACAACCCCAAGTCACGCAAGCGGCGATGCAGCAGCACCACATGGGCCACAATGGAACAGTGCCCGCTGCCTACCACATGACTGCAGCTGGAGTTTCCCAGCTGTCACATACAGCCATGGGGGGCTACTGTAACGGGAATTTGGGCAACATGAGCGACCTGCCGGCCTATCAAGACGGTATGAGAGGCAGCACGACGGCCACCAGCTGGTACGGAACGAATCCCGACCCACGCTTCTCTACAAGTACGTGAAATTGACATTTTATTGTATTTGCAAGAACTGTTTGTGAATTTTGAATGATAGCTATTTGAAAATGTGTTTTATCTAAACCCAAACCAACTGCAACAATGAACAGACTCCTAACTGCAGTTCCAGTGTTTGTCCAAAACTAGGAATTTAAACAAGAGGCGATTGCGTAATTGTGCGCAATCACTATATATATTCTCTCATCTTGCAATCTTGTCGTAGCTCACTGAGCCAAGTAGCTTTTGTATTTTTTCTATTCATTATTTGTATTTAATTACTGATACTGATTTTGTTTTTGCTGTTGTTAAATTACAAAGCTAAATAGGACTGTTCTTTTTTGCAGTCTCTCGTTTCATGGGTTCATCGTCTGGTATGAATATGGGCAGCATGAGCACGTTGAGTTCACTGGCGGATGTTGGCAAAGGCATGGGTCCGCTGACCAGCACACCTCGCAGGAAGAGACGGGTACTCTTCTCCCAGGCGCAGGTGTACGAGCTTGAGCGACGCTTCAAGCAGCAAAAGTACCTCTCCGCGCCGGAAAGGGAACATCTGGCCAGCATGATTCACTTGACCCCGACTCAAGTTAAAATTTGGTTTCAGAACCACCGATATAAGATGAAAAGGCAGGCCAAGGACAAAGTGTCCCAGCAGCAAATGCAACAAGACAATGGCTCTTGTCAGCAACAGCAACAGTCTCCACGGCGGGTGGCCGTGCCGGTGTTGGTGAAAGACGGAAAGCCATGCCAAGGCAGCAGCCATACACCCAACAATGGTGTACAAAACCACCATCACCAGGGGGGAAACGTCATGATTATGTCCAATAACACTTCAATGGGCCAGCATCAAAGTCAGCAGGTAGGCAGCGCCGGCCAGTCCCCAGATCTGGGTCAACATGCTGCAAGCCCCCCATCTCTCCAAACCCAGGTATCCGGCCTGTCACACCTGAACTCTTCTGGTTCCGAGTATGGAGCTGCCTTGCCCTGCTCCGCTCTGCTTTATGGCAGGACATGGTGACATCGGAACAGACAATAACACAATAACAAAATGACAGGTGGATGCAGATAATCTGTATACCCTGCTCAAAAAAGACCATGAGAACAGTGGTTGCGCTCTGAAAGGAGGGAGACATGACAAGGCTACAAGCAACACGAGGATTGCCAAATGTCAAAGGTATCAAATCTTTTATTTTGAGGATGAGCCCAAAACACCATTAAGAAGATGGAATTATTTATATATACTAGATTTTAAATGGAGACTGATTTAAACACTAAAATCGAATATTCTGTCATCCTGTTGGATTTAAAAAAAAATGTCCCGACAATGAAGACATCTCCCCTCACAGTTAGACTGCTAAATACCTTTCATGATTTCTTATAGATTTCACTGTAAAACGTAGCTTGTATATTTCTGTAAAAGGTTTGGACTGATTACATAGTTTTTAGCGATATGTATATTGTACATAATTTTTATCGATATCAAAGGTCACATGTTTTTTCAGTTTTATTGTTATTTGTACGTTTAATTTTCTTGTAACTTATATAGATATT
>NW_015512770.1:0-831 GCF_001515645.1 Sinocyclocheilus grahami | reverse complement strand
TGTACAACTGACGAAACCAGGGATCTATTTACGTGCAAAATGAAACACGAGTTTTGTGCATTTTTTTGCACAAAACTTTTATTAAATATTATAAAATGCACATATAAAAACATATTATTGTTTCATACCAATTTGATTGTAAAAACTATTTGCAACAATCAGTTTTAGATGCCAAGCTAATTGGATTTAACCTATTAAGTACGTTGTAATCTATTACTTTTTCAAAGAAAAAGTTTTTGTAGAGATTTCTTTTTGGAGCTTGTTCTTTGTCGTAAGAGAATGAGTCAGTGCAGGTGAGGTCTCCACTCCTTGAGAGAAACTCACATCAAACAAGCGCTGCTAAAAGCTAACTTATCAATCACATCGCTGTACAAACAGCAGCATTCTCCTCAATAACTTTGCAAGACGAAATAAACACACTTATCAGAGCGCCGTCTATCAATACCGTGTTTGTGAAGATCAGAGGTAAAAATCAAATGCCACCGTGTTTACGCATTGATAAAGACCCTCAACATCTGAGGGGCGCGGTAAGATTGCCTGTGGTGCCTGCTAGAACGTTTGAAAGTGCGTGTCGTGTGTTTCTCTGTGTATGTGGGACTTGCCAGTGCCAAGTAAGAAAAAGTAAGAAAATTAAATTAAATTAGATATGATAAAGATATTTCCATTACACTTTTTGGCCAGTTCAGAATTAAATAAATAGCCCACAATTGGGGATGGGGATTCCTGCTACAAGCAGGAATCGATTGTGGACAGAAAGGTCGCGTGTCATTGACTTTCTTTCTTTCTTTCTTTCGTTCTTTCTTTCTTTTTCTTTCTTTCTTCAGTAGCATT
>NW_015512769.1:7007-8094 GCF_001515645.1 Sinocyclocheilus grahami | reverse complement strand
ATTTTTAGACCCAGCCCTGCTCAAGATGGTGCAATTCCTGCTGTGAATTGGTAGGAAGTTGTAATGCTGCGTTCACACCAAACGCGAATAGAGCATCTGGCGCGAATGATTTCAATGTTAAGTCAATGTAAAGACGCGTTTAAGCGCGTCTGGAGGTCTCGCGGCGCGAATGAGGCATTTAGCGCGGCGCGGAAGACGCGAATTCGCCTCATTCGCGCGTCTAGTTCGCGCGAATGAAGCGAATTGACGCGCGAATTACGCAAATTGAGCGTTTCGCGCGATACGCGCGTTACGCGCGAATGGTGCTTTTTGTGCATTTACGCATTTGACGCGAATTCGCGTCTGACGCCCGAGTTGAAAAATGTTAACTTTGGCGTCAATTCGCGCCGCGTTAACCAATCAGGAGCCTGCTTGCTGCTGTGGCGGCAGGCCCGCCCGGAGTCACTCATTCTAAATGGAGGAACGACTGATATTATCAGTGAGCAGTCACCCAGAGATTTATGACACAAGTTCATATTTCTATAGAGACAGGAATAAAAAGGACCTCGCTTGGAAGAGTGTCGGTGAGGAGATTGGGCAACCTGGTAAGTTGTAAATACACATTTCACTTTTGAGTCACGTACACGTTTATCGACCCGCGGCCTTCCCGCCGTTTTTTACAACTATTTCCCCCCTACAGCTACTTTTCGCTAACAAGATAATGTGTTTATTCAGAGGAGGTGTGCAGAAAAAGTGGAAAAGCCTCAGGGACACCTACCTGAAGGAGAAGAGGAAGGAGATGGAGAAGAGGAGTGGGTCAGCTGCAGGGTCAGTGAAGTGGAAGTACTCACAGATCCTGGGATTCCTCGAGCCCTTCGTCACCCCTCACAGATCCTGGGAGACCACCAGTAACATGGGGGGGGTCGAGGCCCAGGTCATAGAGTACAACCACCCCAGGGACCAGGGAGAGGGAGAGGCGGAAGCAGGGGATACGGAAACAGGTGAGTTTTCCAATTAAGCCAATTTACAAGGCATATATGCTGTCATTGTTTATAGATGAAGTGTATAATGTAATCTCTCTATGACTATTGTTACCAACGTGTTGTAT
>NW_015512769.1:4696-5736 GCF_001515645.1 Sinocyclocheilus grahami | reverse complement strand
CTAGTAATCCAACATTTTGTGTGTAATTTTACAAGTGACATTTTCAAATTCCAGGTATTGCAATATAATCAAAATCTTTTTATTCCAATTATAGCAATATAATACCATGTTGAAAAGCTATTAAGCTGAATGTTTTTGTACAGTGAAAATCGTGCATTTCAATAACCAAAATAAGATGAAACATTCATTAGACAAATTCATTAACTGAAAATCTCAGTTCACAATAGGATTCTTACATGATGAGAAGCACATGAGACTCTTCACCTGAAGTGATCTGGGTAAGACCAGACTAAACCCAATTCTGGACTAGGTTAATGAGATTACAGGACAAATGAGTGAACAATGATATTTAACAGCATGTTTAATAAAAAGAAGTGAGTCGTTTTCTAATGGTTAAGTATTATTTCACACCTTAATGTTAAATGTAACTCTGGTAATTTTCTCAATTTTTAAAAAATGTTTTAGGACTGTAAAAATAATTTGCAAGTATGTTCTCCTAAAAAAAAGAACAACAATATTTTGTTTGATTTAATTTTATTTTCCTTTTAGTAAACATGTTATGCTATACAAAGCGATATAAAAACCAGGGCTCAGAAATATAATCAATGTTACTTAGATGTAAAATTATCATGATGGGGGTTGGGTGTATAAGTTAGGAGCATCTCATATCTACTTATTAAATAAAACAAAGACCAGGTTTTAGCCATACAGTAGCATGTAAAAGAAAAATATGCCATCATAAATTCTGTTGACTGAGCTAACTGAACTAAAATGGAAACTATAGTCTTTGTGAACATATATCCTGACCTTAACCAAATTGTTATTGCACATGAGATGGGCTGCAATCATATTTTTATGGCCACTGTTGTTGCCGTAGATCCCACACCAGTGTCTGTAGGTGATGCA
This sequence comes from Sinocyclocheilus grahami, assembly GCF_001515645.1. Classification (NCBI taxonomy): domain Eukaryota; kingdom Metazoa; phylum Chordata; class Actinopteri; order Cypriniformes; family Cyprinidae; genus Sinocyclocheilus; species Sinocyclocheilus grahami. Next base: position 4,830 of record NW_015512769.1, on the reverse strand, counting down.
TCTCCGAGGGGCACAGTGAGGAGAACGCAGAACATCGGGTGTGCACTAGTAGTCTCTACTTTCAGCGCAAACCTTCATAAACGTCACCTCACAACCGTAAGAGAGCTTCACCACAGAACTAAAAGACAGCATGG
>NW_015512769.1:0-1084 GCF_001515645.1 Sinocyclocheilus grahami | reverse complement strand
CAGTTATTATTAGTGCTCGGTTATTAATAATAATGGTTCTTATTATAATCAATGTTAAAAACAGTTTTTGCGGCTCAATATTTTGTGGAAACATTTTTCAGGATTTTTTTTGAAGAATATAAAGCTCTCAATTTTAATCTTTTGTAACATTATACGGTTTTACTATCACTTTTGATGCATAATTAATATTTGCTGAATAAAAGCATTCATTTCTATAAACAACACACGCACACCTCAAACATTTGAATGGCAGTACATAATGGTTTCTGCAAAAATATTAAGCAGTGCAACTGATCTTAGTATAATGATAATAATAAATGTTTCTTGAGCAGCAAACCTCCATATTAGAATGATTTCTGAATTATCATCCGGAAAAAAACTCAGCTTTGCCATCACATAAATTACTTGCATTTTAAAACATTACAATAGAAAAGTTATTTTAAATTGTAATACAATTTCACAATATCAGTGTGTTTATTTTATTTTATTTGTGAGCACATAAATGCAGCCTCGGTGAGCACAAGCGACTTCAGTAAAAACATTTAAAAATCATAATATTTCCAAATATTTGCAAGTCAGTGGTGATTCTTTTGCAAAGGTGAGCGAGTGTGTGTGGCCACAAGGATAGAAGACATGTAAGTGGTTTGTAAGCAGTTACCTGTAGATAGGCAGTGGAAGGTAGTTCTCTCCTTCTATGCGGATGTCTGGGTACCGCTGGTACAAAGCCTGCGTGTACTCCTCCAGCACCCGCTTGTATCCTCAGGAGACACTGCAGAACACAAACAAGATGATGAAGACACCTCAGAGCCTTTGGTTCACTACCACGAGGTGGCATGAAATACAACAGACTATTGTGCAGTAACTACACAAACAATGATTTCCATTTCAGACTGTGATAAATGACCTGCCATTACTAAAAGCAGCCTCAAATTGTCTTTATAAATCCATAAACGCTGCATTATTAAACGTGCAGCGTCTCAAATGACTAAATGCAAGCACCAGACATATGGGCTAATCCTCAAAGGACAGTCCTCCGTTTAACACCGGATTACCGGACGATTATAACATCCTACCGAGGTTATCT
>NW_015512768.1:7564-8104 GCF_001515645.1 Sinocyclocheilus grahami | reverse complement strand
GCTAGACACTACGCAGAAAGAGATGTGAATAATTGAGTGGTGTTGTGATACTAAGTTGATCTAGGGCACGGTCCGAGTAGGGACTTACAGCTACGACAGGACAAACACACATGCTTTCAGTGCAGTGCAGTGAAGTCTTCTCTTGTCGATCCAAGTTAATACTACAGGCTGAACTGAATGAATCTCACCACAGTGTTTCTTCCTCTAATGCACTTTCCTGTGATATAACTCTTATGATAATTCGTAACATGTTTATCATTTTTTAAATAAGCGTTTGAGTAGGGAACACAGAAGATATTAGTATAATATAATTAGTTTTCTCTCTCTCTCTCTGCCTCACAGCTCACAAAGGATGCTTCAAAGGCTAAAGACTCCACTGACACACATTTTGTCAAATCCCCCATGTGGTGGAGTCATTTTACTTGAGAACAAAGGAAATTAAAGTACAATAAAATAAAGTTTGATTAAAAAATTCCTTCTTTTTAAAATCCTTAGAGCTGCATACCATTGCGTTAAAAGTTATATATATATATATATATA
>NW_015512768.1:5210-6798 GCF_001515645.1 Sinocyclocheilus grahami | reverse complement strand
TATATATATATATATATATATATATTCAGTTGCTTTCATATAATTTCCAAAAACAAGGGAGTCAATATAATTCAAAACAAAGTTCATGCATTTGTTAATTCTAGATGGAAGCATGAATGATAAAATGAATGATAGCATTTTAATTTTTAAAAAATCAGTTCAACTGAATTGAGAATGCTGCCATTTTTCAGTTGTAATCATCATCGTTCCCATGACCAAGTGGTCTTTACAGTCCTCACATGGTGGAAGTTGTCACAGGTGTGGCACAAAAGACATACGGGTTGATGTATTGTGCAATCTAAGTATAATAATTTCCAGACAAGACCTTTGCATGTGAGAATTTGCCTGCAGACAAGACTTCTGTCCAGAGGAACAGTAGCATTAACCCTCAATTAAATGCAAATTAGAGTAACACAGCAACTTTGTTAGTTGAGGATTGAGATTAACTGACATCAAATTCTGTTAGGCACTGAAGATAAGATCTACACCCATTCATCTGAAATCCACCTGTCAGTCTCACAGTCTGCTTATATAATATAATATAGAGATATAAAAATAGAATATGTGTACAAATATATAACAAGTATTCGTATGTATTATTTATATTACTACTGTATATGCTATTTGTCAGCTGTTTCCTTTGTGCCAGTAAAATAAAATTTTCAGTGCTGCATTAATAACATTTGTTGTAAAATCTTCTCTGCCTGTTACTTGCTGATTTAGATTGATGCACGTTGCTTTTTGCATAGAGGTGGCTGCATGTTTATACTGTCTTGTTGACTGAACAGAAATAATCTTGTAATATTGAGCAGGTTCAATGGAGTGCTTCTTAGTGAGGGGTACATGAATTAAAAAAGATATAATACTTATCAGGTCAAGACATAATCATGATACAATACTTATCATTTTTCATTTGAAAAATTTAGATTTCCTTGAAATTATGTGTATCCATTGCAGGATATATCTGCATGAAGCTGTGGTCCGTTTTCAGCACAAGAACATCCTCTCTTCCTCTCCTCCAGATGGTTGTGCAGAAGCATGATAAATCTGAAAAATCCCAAGAGTCTCAGAAATGCAGGAGCTCTTAAATGTTTATTCTTTGCTTGTTGGCTTTGCTTTAAAACACACTGAAGCACTCAATGGGGGAGAACTTGATTGTATCTTCAGCAATCTATCAGATAAAAAACAATTGTTACAAATTAGCAGGGCCATTTCATTTCAGTCCACAAGGCCTAATTCTGCTTAAATCATTTTCAGCATATTTCTCTTTTTGATATTTGAAAGACAGGTTCCTTGCTGTCCTGGCTGATGTTATGGTCAGTGAATGTAGTTATGTTTTCTAACCACATTTGACTGTCTTCTTTCCACTTAATGAGCCACAAATTGTGTTAAATTAGAGTTTCACGTGAAATCTTGTATTCTCTAGAGTGCTATAATTCATAAGCTTCACAAGACACAGGGAACACAGCAATATATCCACCAGAATGAGGTAATCATGTGCATAACCATCCCATCATGCCTTAAGGCAGTGATAGCAGTCATATCTATGACATCAGTGAGGCGTAAGGTTTAATGGGGTTCAATTTGT
>NW_015512768.1:4101-5023 GCF_001515645.1 Sinocyclocheilus grahami | reverse complement strand
TGTTAATTGGTCACCTTCATTATAGTTCATTTAAATAAGTGCGCCACTCTATCAGGACCATCTTCAGCACTGATTGGGTTTGGCCCACACACACCAGATAATTGGATGGTTTGTTTTTTTTAATGAAAATATTATCCTTTTGGAAAATTTGCTTTTTGAAAAAAATGAGCAATTAATGTTATATTAGAATTTCAAAGACCTCACAGATTGAGACAATCACACTTATCTTTGCTCTTTGAATGTTACTTTTGGATTGTTATTAACAATGAACTGTTTAAAACAGGGCTTCTGCAGGTTTTATAAATGCAGATTTTAAAACAAAGTAAAGAAAATTGAAGGAGTAAATTGAAGAGAACAATTCGTCAATGTTCTCTTAATTTTAATGTCTCGTATTAGCAACTCTTCAAAGTTTGAGAATACAACTTCCAACAGATCTCCATTACTTTTTAATTCATTTTACAAAAAATAAAAAATAAATAAAATACAATAATAATAATAAAAAGGCTTAAGGCTTGAATATACCTCCCAACCACTAGAATATGGAAATAATTTTGACTGTACCTTCTGATCACAGTGCAAAAAAGCTTGACTTATTATTTTTTGCAATACATGCAACATTTAATGCAATTTCTTTAAAATATTTAAGACATTCTGCTCTGATTTAAGACCTTTTTAAGGCCTTAAACTGTGAATGGGCAAATAAGACTTTTTTAAGACCTGCAGAAACCCTGTTAAAAAACAAACAAAACAAAAAAAAAAACACTTTTTGTCTTTTCATTATGATAATTGGATTTCATTGGAAACTGGCTTATTAGACACATTAAACGGTCCATTTTATAAGTTGTTCAGAACGCAATGGCTTATCAAGCAAGCTATTGTTAGTAATAAACCTCACAGATTCAGTCACAGGTCTTTCATTCTG
>NW_015512768.1:2448-2762 GCF_001515645.1 Sinocyclocheilus grahami | reverse complement strand
ACCACAAAGTATATTTTGGTCATCCCATTAAAAATAACATTTAAAGTGGATCATTTTTAGAGCTTTGAAGTGCTGGAAATAGTCGTGTGAAAAGCTTGAAAGTCACTGAAAAGTGCTTGAATTTCCCTCCCTAAAAAGGTTATACAAACCCTGAAATTAATTACGTAACAACATTCGACTATTTCTGCCACAACACAATGGTTATAAGTTAGCGTTACTACTTCTGGTTTTCTGTGTCAGTGCTGTTTGATCTGTTTGTAATAGAGAATTATGTGCAGAATTCAAACTGGATCTCGAAGCATTAGCCTATTATT
>NW_015512768.1:1962-2438 GCF_001515645.1 Sinocyclocheilus grahami | reverse complement strand
AATAATATTACACGTTTATTTCTTGGTAATACACATTTGACAGTAGAGCTTGAGTTGGAACACATACAAAATGTACTTTTATTAACAACAGTAACGTGTAATTTTTAAATTTAATGTATTCTATTCTTATTAAATGTACCATTATTCTTATAATATGGAACTGACCGATAACTTCAGTGATTATAAAAGGAACACTCTTTATGTGTGACTCAGTCGCAAAATTTTCAAGGCACTTTGTGACTTTTTGTACTTCATACACAAAAAAGAGCAAAACTTTGACAAAATTCGATTTCTTGATGATTTGATGTTTAATAATAGTGGTTTTATAATTTCAAAATATAAAGCAAAAAGTATAAATGAACAAGTAATAAGCCAATCAGTGCTCATCGGCTGCCATCTAGTGGTTATAGTGGTAATTTGATTAAAAAAAATGTTTGTTTACCACAAAGTATATTTTGGTCATCCCATTAAAAATA
>NW_015512768.1:0-680 GCF_001515645.1 Sinocyclocheilus grahami | reverse complement strand
TTATTTTGTAATCATTATAATTGTATTATGTTCAATTTTGCATTTATGTTCAAATTGCATTTAAACGAAAGTGTGTGTATAATGCCAGTGTTTAATCAATAAAGACAAAAAAGACATTTCTTATTTTCTCCATCTACGTAAATTTCAGTCAGCTCCTCACACAAAGACTTTTTGCTAAACATATCATGACAAATCTAAACATCTCCATTCCACTGAAGATGAGAAGTACACGTTTGGAATGACAGAAATATCATTTTGAGTGAACTACTGTATAAATGATATTGATGGAACATGAACATCAAAGTGGAAAGATTAGCAATGAATTCTGGATCAGTACACCTCCTCTAAACATCAACACTATGACAGGAATAGTGAAAGTATCTAATTTCACAGATGAGATATCTTATTTTATATTACTGTCTGGAAACATAGTTAGCACATTAGCATTAAACGTCTGCCAGCCTCGGGCAAATCTACAAGCAGAGCAGACAGATAAATGTTTCAGAGGACTCTCTGTGGGACTTCTCCAAAGGCACAGAGAAAGATTCTCTCTAATATGAAATGGAGATTTTAGTATACTTTAAAGGCACCCTCAATAGCAAATACAATTGTAGTTTTGCCTCATTACTGCAGGGTAGAATTGGTCTGTGTGCTTGGGGCAAGATGGATCACCAGTGGGC
>NW_015512767.1:6801-8097 GCF_001515645.1 Sinocyclocheilus grahami | reverse complement strand
AACAGCAATATAGCGTTTCCTTAGTTACCGCTGTAAACAAAGCAGCCCTGGCTTATAGAAACATTTTTAATGAGCATTATATGGAGGTAAGATGAAAAAAATTGCCATCTAAACTTTTCTTATGAATATTCAGATACATTCATGTAAATCTCATCCCCAATTTACTATTTAGGATTTTCTTCCAATATTTTGCACGTCCTCTGTGCGTTTAGCGTCTCTGGCCTCTGTTAACGGTAATGGCAGCCTTCGTGATAATACTATCGCATTTAGCCATATTTATTTCGATTTATCGTGCAGCCATAATAAAAAAGATTATTATATAACGTTATATATATAAAAAATAATCTATTGAGCGCACATATGGATGCACTGCCCCCCTAGCATTTGCCAACTCCGCCTATAGTGATTTGGAGTACTGCCCCAAATTTGCTATGGTTAAAAGGCGTCCTTGGCTTTATCTATGTGCCAGATTTGATAACTTTCCCAAAAGTTCTATGGGCTACCATAGAATCAAGAGCGGATGAAGAAGAAGAAGAAAACTAATGGATACAAGAGGTGCCATCGCACACGTGTCAATTTGTCTCCTCCAAGAAAGAAGAAAGAAGAAAGAAGAAGAAGAAGAAGAAGAAGAAGAAGAAGAAGGGGGGAAACAGAGGATGTGCATGCATATGACGTTCTTGATTGCCGTATTATTTGAGTATTGCACGTCTGTTCTGTTATCACCAGGTTTTTCACCAGAAATTCTCTGAAAAGGAATACACGGAGAATGACTGAGAACGGCTGTGAATACCGTGACAGGGTGCTGACGATGGACACGATGAACCCGAACGTTAAACGCGTGGAATACGCTGTACGGGGTCCCATAGTCCAGAGGGCAGTTCAGATCGAAAGAGAACTCAAGATGGTGAGTGCCAGTTCATCTACTAATAAAATCATTCAAATAATATAGGCGGTCAGAAACTTTGCGAATTATTTATTTATTTATTTGTTTTTTAAAAAGTTACTATAAAAGTCGACACCGCCGTCTTATTAAATACTAGTATTCTGCATACTACAGCCTTATGTTTCGTTTCCAAACAGTATGGAAACATTATTATGCCATTTACAGCGGTAAGCGTTTCATATAGTAGCCTAGTATATTGTTATCATATAATCTGCATTGTGGCAGATTTAGTTTACATAGTTATCATCACAGAAATATTAATAATAATTCATTATTATTATTTCAACCAACTTTGGATTAGTGTTAATAATAAGCATGTATGAATCCAGTGTTTGTGTAACATCCTGTAAGAA
>NW_015512767.1:2699-4917 GCF_001515645.1 Sinocyclocheilus grahami | reverse complement strand
CAAACCATGTGTGTTACAACTAACCCCGCGTTACTTTGTGCCCCATGCTCCCCTATGATTTGTAGTCACCAAATATAACTTTATTTGTTTTAAGATTATTAGACATTGTGGTGCCTCAAAAGTCTGTGTGTGAAGTCGCTGACTGACCTGGCAGAGGTCACCTTAAGTTTCAGACACAGAAAATAAGTCAAGAAAGAGATACTGGAAATGCAAGGCTGAGTGCATTGCATTGTGGAATAGAGTATTCCATGCTATGAGCTCTGTTGTGTATTACACATTTTGACAAATGTAACTTAATCATCTTTAACGTTCATCTCAATGTCACCTAAATGTACTAATCACTATCATACATCATAACTACTGCCGTGAATACCAAATCTGCATAACACAGAAAACACTCCGATAGAAATGAGCTAGATAACACTATAGTGATGATGGCATCTTAAAACTTGGTGAGCTACCTACCTGAGTCTTACCTGTGATCTCAACACAATCAAGCTTTAACTAAGTTAGATACTGTGGTGGTACGATGGTGGTAGTGCCATTGATCTTGATATGTAGCCTACTGTGCACTGGCGACAACTAAACTGTGCATTTACTTTATTTTACATTACTACTGTACAGATAATCCATATATTGTTGATTGTGGTCATTGTCTTCTTGTTTCATCAGTAAAAATGTCTCTATCTGCATTTTTTATACAGCGATAGCTTGTTTTGTTCATGCTTACAGTCATACCACCCTGAGCGTGCCCGATCTCGTCATATTAGTGATAGAAATAGGAAATCATGTCACACAGGGTAAAGGTCTGACATCTGTTTTCTCAAGAAACACTTCTTGCTCTTTTTCTCAAGAAACGCTTGTTTTTTTTCCAAAATTGTTCTTAAATAATCAACAAAGAAATACAATTTAATTTCTTTGTAACTTATACGACCACTCAGAACACTGACTCTTAGAAAATATGCTCAAATGTACTGCAGGGTAGTTTGTTTTAACGGGCTCTGTATCATTTGCTGAACTATTTACTCATATTCACTCAGCAATCATTAATTTCCCTCACATTACCACTTCATGAGAAATTAATTAAAACAGCATTTCTTCCTAGTAGAGATGCAAGTTGTTGTTTTTTTCCAAGAAGAAATTAAACAGCAACAATTCTATATGATTCTATATATGAATATTATAGTAAATAAATATTTACAGTGCACTCTGGTATGAATGAAACATACATTACAGATGTTTAGCAGTCAGTAATGTTGACATCATACTATTTTGGGTAAAAATAGGAAAAGTAATATTTCTCTTTAAAGAAACTTGAAGTAAACATATGAGAATCCATACGTTTCCATAAGAATCCATAGGCTCTGAGAGATGTTGTATAGTAAAGGGCTTTGTTGTAGTTTGTTTCTCAGTGGATGCATATGCTCATATTTCATATTAAAGGCATTGACTTTGAATAGGGTAAAAATGTAATTAATATATACCACCATACTTTTTCCAGTTGATTGATTATATTAAGAATTGTAAACATTTTTTGTATTACACGTTTTCTGAAATGTTAGGTTTAAATATGCAAATTACATATAATTAAATATGCAATAATTTGCATACATTTCCAAAACATTAATCTGAACATTGGATAAATACTCTTTTTTACAGAGGGGATTTTGGATATCTCAGAAATAGTAATTGTTTTATTTTTGTCTAGATACATTTATTGAGAACATGCACAAAGGTATAAAATATACAAAAGCATTGGAAGTATCAACAAATGTATTATTATTATTATTATTATTATGTAATTTTATTAAATACTCTATTTTTGTTTTATACTTTTTTGTTTAATAGTTCTATTTAGTAATAGTAATATTTTGTGATTATATAATAATAATAATTATTTGTATTATTATTATTATATAATCAGAGAATTTAAATTTTAAAAAAATTGTAACACATCAAGTGGTTATGAAAGCATTAGTGTTGTACCTATAAGTTTTTGTTCACTTTCTAAATTTTATTATCTTGTTTCATTACGTTGCTTAGAAATGTTTGTGTGATGTTCCTCCAGTGTTCTAGAAAGCAAATGCTCTGTACAGTTTTTTTTTTGTTGGCTGTCCACTGTCAGACAGTTTCTCACAGATGATGATCTCTTATCTTCTGCAAGCACATTTTTTCTACATGACACCTCCTGATTCTTACATATTTTAGTTATTTTTTT
>NW_015512767.1:1038-2500 GCF_001515645.1 Sinocyclocheilus grahami | reverse complement strand
TAAAATATAAATTTTTCTAAAATATTGTGTATCCAAAAGTGGAAGTACTTCAAAACTCTTCCCCCAGTAACAACAGTGCCATAAACTGCAGTATGAAGAGAGTGTTGCAGCCAGGAGCATTTCTAGCCTTTTATCAGTACTTGAGCATAGGCTTCCCATGAAAACTTTTCAACATATTTTAATATTCTTTTATGATATTGTTATGGATACTGTCCCTTTTTTGGAATACTGCATTTTTATTAACATTTTTATAAAATCCAAATAAGCTTTATAGATTTTATTAGAAAGGGTTTAAACGATATAGAATTATTGCACATGCACCTGTGGAACTGTCCAGACATTTTCTGTTTACAGGTGGTAGACATTTAAGGTGTAGACTGAAAGGTGTTTACCAGCCAGAGTGAACTTTTCTAGAAAGTTTGGCATGCTATTTCGAAATGGCATCACATAATTTCGGTCTTTGATTTCACTTTAAGTAAATTGGGTCTTAAAGTTGTTAGGTACTTTTTCAACATGACAGTGGCTCAAGGTGAAAATCCTGCTTTAGACAAGTATTTCACCTGACCTAATCACAGTTGAGCACCTGTGAGGGAATTTTGTGGAGACAAGTTGAGCAACACCCTCCATGAAACATCAGGGTACTCAAGGAGGTTGACCTCCAGGAGATGTGACAATTTGCTGTGAACTTGTACACTTGTACTTGTACCCTAAAGGGTCAGAGCAGTATACAGTACTTAAAGTTATGGAGAACATACTACATAAAACAATACTATGCGTTTGTTGAATTTAATCAAGGGTTTACTAATTTTTGTAACCCTCCTTTTATGCAAATTTGTCTAATTTACTTATTTACAGAAATTGGTGAAAAAAATAAAATGAGCTCTTTTAAGGAATAGTTGGATGAAAATTCTCAAATTATTTAAGAAGCCCAGTTATACATTTTTTGTTCTTTTTCCTATTTCTTTCTTTCTTTAATTCTGTTTGTTTTCCTACCTTTCCTACTTTCTCATTAACTGCTCCATCAATGTAGGGAATAAAGAAGCCGTTCACAGAGGTCATTAAAGCCAACATCGGTGACTGCCATGCTATGGGCCAGAAACCCATCACCTTCTTCAGACAGGTGTGTTTACGAGATATTTTGCATCTCATGCTATATTTTGAGCAGTAGTTCTTGTACATACTATACGTATGCTCCATTTATTTGTCAGGTCTTGGCATTGTGCTCTTATCCAGATCTTCTTGAAGACAGCAAATTTCCAGAAGATGCCAAAAGTAGAGCTCGCCGCATTCTCCAAGCGTGTGGTGGAGGAAGTCTCGGTACAGGAAAATCTTTTTAGTTATATTGAATTAGATACTTCAAGAAAACATGAAATCAAAATGAGCATCTATCTACTTAACTGTTGCCGAAATCTCATTCAGGGTGTTTTCACACATGGCCTGTTGTTTCGGAACCTGGCGCGTT
>NW_015512767.1:0-431 GCF_001515645.1 Sinocyclocheilus grahami | reverse complement strand
TTTCGGAACAAAGCAATCGATCTACAGGTGTGAAAACACCCTCAGTCTCTGATTCTCCTTTTTGACTGACGTCACAAGGACAATGAAAATTATTGGTTATTGTTTTTTGTCTAATTTTCCACTCTGCCAAAATGCTCACATAGCTCCTTAGGTATCCATAGCGTCTATTCAAAATTTTACTAGTGCAGGATATTTTTGGTAATTAATTGTGTTTGGTGTAAAGGGTATATAGTACTTTAGCAATAAAGTCAGTTGGTGATGGTCTAAAATAATATCTGACATAGTGTGAATAATGGCAGGATTAATGGAGTTATTTAAAAGTGAACTCCCCACACCTTAGAAAAGCACAGAAAGCTAGAAATACAAACTCTATAAATTTATATATACAAAGTCTTAAATTTACATTCATTAGTCGTTAGTCACTGCTCAAG
>NW_015512766.1:20026-24890 GCF_001515645.1 Sinocyclocheilus grahami | reverse complement strand
TCGGTATCGGCCAAAATTTTCATATCGGTGCATCCCTAATCTCAATGCTCACAACATGAGAATAAAGTCCTCGAGTAAGCGGCGATGGAAAACATCCATTTGAACACGTATCCACCTTGGTCCCACAGATAAGCATCGTTCCCTTGGCAACACTTCCTACCACCGTTTTGTGGCTCACACCCACATGACTACATTTCTGTGAGCAGGCATTCTTTCCAGGAACCCGAGTACAGTTATTCTTTTCACACCCTGCTTGAGACATTGTCTCATCCCGCGTGCACAGTAAAACACCCTCAGACGCCAGTGACAGAATCGGGTTGATGTCGGTCACTGTGACAAACACACACACATCAACAGTGACCGGTGATAATACCACAACTGGAGAGCTGGATCAATAATTTCTTCATCTCGCAACAAACAGGAACACTTCTAGGACAGTACAATATGTGTTTCATAGGATGCTGACAACAATATACCTCCACCTTGACCTGCACGGAACCATATTCCCGCAGGATATGAACACTTTGCCATTCACAATTTTACACACATTCTCTGTTCGCTTATTGTTTTTTCTCAGTAATATTAGGAACTTAAAGTAACAAAAGCTGAGAATGCTGCACTGGTCTATTCACGTAACCACCGGTGCTCTGGATGATTGGAGGTAAATTATCAAACTGCAAGGATGAAATACTCCAAGGCACTCAAATAAAGGTAAAAAGCCTTTAATTAACCAGGTTAAATCATTAAAAAAAAAAGATAAAAGTGTAGATCTATGCATTTTGGTAACACGAAACGCATAGATCAACACTTTTAACTTTTTTAATGATTTAGCCCAGTTAATTAAAGGCTTTTTACCTTTATACGAGTGCCTTGGAGTATTTTATCCTTTCAATAAGAACTTAAAAGTATTTTGAATACATTTTGTTCACATACAAACGCCTCAAGTAATTGGATATTTAAGCAACTCTTACATTACAATAGAAATCACAATATCAGGCATAACATTTCTAAGCAAAACTTAAGAGACTTCTTTCAAAAACACAAAAACTAAAACACTTTGTTCAACCCGAGGTTTGAATGGTAGCGTACACTAGTGCACACCTGTGAGAACTTGAGAACAGTTGGTTGGATGTCAAAGGAAAAGTGAAGTTAGTTCAGAGGAAAGCTCTAGCATTATTTGTTTACAGGTGTGGCTTGAGATTCTTTTCATTTCAAATGCTCTGAAATTCAATGAATTCAGCTCAATAGGGCCACTTTTAGAAAATTGTGTAAAAGTGGCCTATTTTACCTGAATCCATTGTACATTTCTAAGTGTGGCTGAAGTGTCCAGATACCTTTTGGGACTGTTAAAGGAAAGCACAAATGTCTTATACGGATGACGAAAGCATTATCAAAATAGCATGTGTCAAAATCTCATTCTCATCATCACCTGTGCCATCAGGTGTGGAACGGACAAAGGTGGGGAGCATCTTGACGGCTGCGGTTGGGTTAGTGTCTCTGCCTAGTCCTTTATCCATCTCCCTCCTGAACCGCTTGGAGACATCCATCAGGTTCTCATCTGACAGTCGCATGTGATACAGGAACTTATCCACCTGAAAAAACAAATGAAGGGTGAACATCTGATGCACATTTTCGAGTTTTCATCTATTCTCGAGTTTACTTTTAAATTCAACTTATATTGGTTTTATCTAATTAAATAAATTTACTACTAAGGAACACAAAATGTATTATCTGGTTTAGTCAATTATAGCCATTTTTAAATGTTACTAAACTTTTTATTGACAAATACCACTAATACATATTATCATACAAATATATATGGAATGGAATATGATTACAATACTATACTCATATTAATTTCGCAGTGTGACATTAACTCTCCATAATTTTTTTGCAAGCATGTTTATGGGTCCAAAGAGTGTTTTACCTTTTTTTAAGTAAATTTTACATTTCAGAGCACACACAAAACAGTTTCTAACTGATGAAATATTTTAGGTATGAGCATATTCACAGGACTTTTTCCATTAACTTTTAAGAGAATATTCTAAAAAAAATTCTGGACTTTTTTTTCTTTGAATTATTATTTTTTTAACTCTGAATAATCAAATGACTTAACATATTCACAATATAGTGGGACCATAACAGTGCAGCTATAGTCGGAAATGTTTGTTAAATAGTTTTAAATAATGTTCTTTATAGAGTATACAGCGTGTGTGTGTGTGTGTGTGTATTAGTATTAGTACAGGCATTAAGCAGTTCTATTCTAAACATAGCAGTAGTCACAAAATTAGAAAAAACAAACTCGATATTTGTAGCAGAAGGGCAAAAGATAAAGCTAAAATACATCAGCATAAAATAACAACATTGGGACACAAAGTTGCCTTGTGTTCAAAATGTAAAATCACAATGTCTGACTCTGCCGATCACAAAGAAATGCAGTTATCTGAAACCATCAGCTTATTCTTACAGTCATGATACCAGCTGAAAAATCTTTCACAAGAAAGGGAAGTTGGAATGTCCCATACTAGATTTCACTCAAAGGTCAGATGGTGACTTCATTAGAGAAGCTCCCGATTGCTGTTATGTTAGATGAAGAAAGAGCCTCTTTAGGCAACATCCTTCCCAATTGTAAAGGAAATGCATCTCTCTCTCTCTCTGAGGTCTGAGGCATTATGTTTAATGATTGACAGCTGAACCAATTCTGTCTGCAATTTTAGCTCAATAATGGTTAAATTCTCAGTTAAATAGCATACTGAGGCACAATTCATACAGCTACTAGGGACCTACAAAAACTATGCGGACAGCATTTACAGTCACACTATTCCATCTCAGCAGGACAAATGGTTTGTCTTGGTAAATAGTACTAAGAACTACAGTGAGATGTGAAACCTGAAAGGCTGTTTCTAGAATATGACATTTGACACCACAGGGGGACAAAAGCACCACACAGCTGCCCAACATAAGAAACAGTGTGCCAAGATCACACGGTAAACAAATCAACCTATGTTAACTGCTGCATAGGATTTAACAGGGCTAAAAGCTCGCCGATTCCAGAGAGTCTGAACATCAAAAATATTGAAGGAACAACACAATTACGATGATTTATTTGAAAAGTGATATATAATTAGCATAATTTATGCACTATTACAATTCAATGCAAACATAAAAAGCCTTAATATAGTAAGATAATTTGATTAACACTAGAAGTACATGGTTACCACGTCAGCAAAAGTAAATATACTATGCTATACTATATATATGTATGTATGTATGTATGTATGTATGTATGTATGTATGTATGTATGTATGTATGTATGTATGTATGTATGTATGTATGTATGTATGTATGTATGTATGTATGTATGTATGTATGTATGTATGTATGTATGTATGTATGTATGTATGTATGTATGTATGTATGTATGTATGTATGTATGTATGTATGTATGTATGTATGTATGTATGTACACACATATACACAGAGAGTCAAACTGAAGTAAGTCCATGCTGGTCACCTTGAATTCAAGGTCCTTTCAAATGGCCCAATAAATATCAGACTCAGTGACCGAACAGCAAGGCCTAGACTGTATGTAACAGTACGCAGTGCTACAATAAACAAGTATATAATTATATGCGTTAAGACAGCGATATTTTAATAACGTCTGGTTTAACCTTTAGGAGCAAAAACAGCATCACAACTGGTACTTGATTCATTTAATTTGATCTGCTTCAAACCAAATCCATTTAAAACTGATTCAATGGCATCATCACAAAATGTTCACAGGTCTTTCTGTGGCATTTTTATATTCGAGCAGATATATGAAAATGATAAAATATACTTTGTGCTCATTTAGAGAAAATCATGCCCTGATCATATTAATTCAATAAAAATAATAACATAGTACTAATACTATTAATTATCTTTATTTAATTCTTCCATTCAAATCTACTCAACTACAGTGATTGTTTGGTTAAAATGAGGGTTCCTCTGGGGGGGAACTTTGTTCACTTATAGATCTACAATAATGTTAAAAAAGTAATTACTTCAATCACTGTTCTGCCCTGAGGCCAATTCTATTTAGGGCTGAACTCCACACCTTTCCAATTATATGCCCATTTCAACACCAGCATCATGTTTCACCTGCTTTTGACCCCAATGCATGCAAGGCCATACAGCAATTCAGTGCAGTTTAAAAATGCAGTGGCACAATAACAATGCAGATGAGAAGAGGACCCTTAAGAGGAAGGAAACTCTTTTCATTTGCACAAGACATTTCTCCACTCTTGAACTCAAGATAAGTGTGTATTACCGTCAGGACATGAAGAAGGTCAGTGTTTGCAATGAATGATCGAAATCCCGGTGGAATTTTTACTACCTTCACGTACAGACAGACAAGATGTTGCAACATAAATCAGCAGAGTTCAAAGCGCGTAATTGCTTGTATAAACCATTAACCTATAAAATCGACCAAAATGTTCAAAATCGCTTAAAGGTCAGGACTCGACTCTACTCTTACACTTACGACACACTTAAAAACAAGTGAGTTTTATTTCATCATAAATTTTCTCCGAATTAATTTTTTTTAGCTGGTCATGGTCATGTTTTATGAAATTATCAATAGCTAAGTTCTGGAAGGTAATTATACCAAATCATTTTGATGACGGACTTCGGCTCAGGCATTTCAGGATTATTAAAACAACATTTGAGACCATGTGCAATTAAATTGGTGCATGGTTAGCCCAATTATCCAATCACATGACCTCTTGAGACAAAGTCACGTTTTTTTGTTGTGCATCAAAGAATTTATTTGGTACATGCGTTATCGCAGTGTTAATACATTTTCTTATCAAAAAAACAAACAAA
>NW_015512766.1:6599-8109 GCF_001515645.1 Sinocyclocheilus grahami | reverse complement strand
TATACAGTAGGAAGAACACTATTCTAAAGTTTGGTGCTGCTGAGATCTTTAAATGTTTTTGAGAAGTTTCTAATACCTACCAAGGCTGCATTTATTTGATCAAAACGCACCGTAAAACGGTAATATTGTGAAATATTATACATTATTACAGTCTGATTTTTTTATTATTTTTTTTTAATATAAAGTGTGATTTGCAGAGGGGGAAAAACACTTAATTTCACTCAGAGGCCCAAACTGAGCACAAATATGCAGTTCGGTGTAGTTGCTGATTTTTATATTTATCAATAAGATTAAATTCTGGTAGCTTGTAATGTAAATCAGTAATCAATCTTTATAACGGTATAACATTGCTTATCATAATGCGTATAAATTTCAGTTGTCACTCTAAATCTCCCAATAACATGTCTTCGTACAATTTATATTTAAATGCTTCTGTAGTTTTGTATTGTAGGGGCAAAATACATAATGCAATACAAAGATTAAGAGAATCCTCAAAAGCCTGATATCATATTTGATACTCACATTTTAACATGATTGTTTTTGAAAATGTATGGAAAATGGAGTAAACCTAAGCTGTTTTAGTTTAGTAATAAAGTATATAAAAATAATAAGAATCTAAATGTTTGTTTAATTTTTTTATTTTTTAATTCATAATGTCAGCAAAAAGACAGGCGTACCGTGACCTGAAGGAGAATTTTTAGAAAAACTGAGACTTGCTAAAACCAGTATAAACCGTCACTCAGACAACAAAAGGCATGTAGTATATTGTGTACAAACCTGTTTTGATCCTGCTAATAAATGAAAGGCATTATAAAATGTGTATCAAATATTATACAGTAGGCTTTTCAGGGTTAATTTCTTTCAAGACAAACTCTTTCTGACCTCAAACTTTGAATGGTAGTGGTTTTGGAAGTTTTCCTCTGAAATCTCTCTGCATGCTATCACTGTTGCAGTCGTCTCATCTCATTCTCAGGTCCTGGAGTCAACGTCAAATCCCTTTCTGTCTGAGGGCGTGAGCGTGGCTGCCCCACTGGTCACCATGGCAACAGGAGCGGATGATGACATTGATCTCAACAACATGACAGTGCAGTGTGTCGTACCAATGTACATTGTTCAGGTTGGCTCCGAACAAACTGTGGTAGCAAGCACACTCTCGTCTTCGGTGCCTTAGGTTAACGCCTTTTGGTGCCTCGAGTCACTGACATTTCTGTATGCATCTCTTCACTTTATGCTGTTTGTGCCATTTTGTCTCCAATATTAGTAATATTACTAAAATATGGGTCAACCAAGATGAGGATTGATTGTTGATTTTGATACGGAGTTGTCATGATTTTTTTGTTGGTTTGTTTTCTTCGTGCAAACTCCTATAAATATGGGAGAAAATGTGTATAAAGTTTATTTTGTGGCTTATTTGCTTTATTGTTCACAAATGTGAATAAATTGTAAATAGTAATTTTAATGTTTTAACAGTTTTTACAGAATATGGATGTTTTCAACATCAACACACAAA
>NW_015512766.1:4207-6250 GCF_001515645.1 Sinocyclocheilus grahami | reverse complement strand
CGTTTTTTTTTTTTTTTTTTTTTTTTGTACATTTTAAACCGGAAAATGAATCATCTTTTTAGAAAAAGCATGTTTTTTCCCCCCCCCTCCCAATTGTTCGTTGTAATATCAGAAAACCACCAGCATGTGGCGCCAGTGGCCGCGTCTTTAATCCGCAGCTGCATCATTCAGCAGAAAAAGGCATCCAGAATAAATCATCTGTGCTCCGACAAATCACGCTATTAACTGCTCCGAGGCGGAAAACCCTTCCGACGCTCTCCGTTATGCATACGTGTGTTTTTCCAGTATATGCATGCCAGTATTTTTCCACTTTAGTCGAACATACTCTAGGCTCTCGTGACAATACTCGCAGAATGTGGATGTAGACAGTGGGGAGGTCTGGCAGGCGTGGTCGTGGGCTGGTCCAGCCTGCAATAAACGTCAAAAAACAGAGGGGACGCGTAGGTCTAGGAAAACACAGACCCAAAACAACACCATTCATACTGGAAAACAAGCCTAATTATCGATTTATAGGTGCACGCGGCTGTTTTGACACATTGCATTGCTGATTCATAGCGTCTGTGTGCGTGAAGGACAAAGAGGAGAGGATGTTGTAAGGTAAGCATCTCTTGCCTCATTTCATTTAACATCACTATTTCAATCAATAGCTTAGATTTCCAAAGATTTAATCGGTGCATGAACATGAAGGAACGTTAGACTCCACGCATCCATCACATTCATGTCAGTACTGTTTATGTGATGCCGGATTGCAATGATATTGTGTGAGTGCACGAATATAATACAAGATGCATCACCATAATCAGAAAGAGTAGAGAGGTTAAAAACTCACTGTAGCACTGGACAAAACGCAACCAGGTTGCGTTAGTAGATTAGAATAGATAAAATATGCATGCAATTTAATGCTGCTATTATTAAAGCGTTTTATTAATCCGAGGCCCTGGGGCCTTGTTGTACGAAGGTATGATTCTTCAACTTTCAGACGCCATGATATTGGCTCTCGTGTAGACTGGAAACCTTTTTTCTTTTTCTTTCTTTTTTTTAATCCCTCATATCGGAGTACCTTGTCCACAGTTAAAAGCACGATTGTATCGTTTGATGTGTTTTGGGTTTATGCTTTGCATCCCGACATGGCCCCTTCAAAATCCTTGAATTCTTCCAGAGCGGGCTCTTGTGCCGATGGCCGGAGGCTGAGCCCCGCGCTGGTGGTGGTGCTGATGCTGCGGGGCTCGTGTTGTTGCTAGGCAGCCGCGTGCAGGCCCTACCGCGCTAGAACCGGCTACTGCACAAAAGAACCGACACGGCACGTTTAATAATACCATATCAATTAATGGACGAATAAATGACCGTTATGCGTAGTTTGTATGATTCTAACAGTTCAAATGTTGCCTTTGTCACCAGCTGTTACATCTACCCCCTCTCAGAGCAGGTCAAAGGGTGTTGTTTTGCTGTGGAAGAGGTGGGTGTGACATGAGTCTTTCCCCCTGGAAAATGAGCCCTAGAGAGAAAGAAAAACGGCACTACCCCTCTCTGCTCAATCTCCAGCACTCCTAAAATTATAATACCTCTGCCAAGTCGTCTAGACAATAATGAAATTACTCGCTTTTATTAGGATTGGCTGACTACTTTTCTTTTTAATTAACATCTTGTGCATCAAGACTTAATGGATATTATCATAATGTATTCATTAAATTTGCTGGGGGTTTTTTTTCATGAGGTTCTGCTGCAGGGGTGATGAAATGATTTGAAAAGTGTTTGGGGAAAATATTATTGAGGGAGTTGTGGGTATGTAATAGACTTATGCCAAATTTACTTTACACTTAAAATGTGACACAGAAGTGCGTCTGCAGTGGCTTTACACATATTGTCGTATGCTGCTCATAGGTGATATAAATGCATTAATAAAGCAGTACTATACGGTCTAAGCAGGCATAATTTAGTCTAGCTTTTATTACATCTTTACACTGAAATTTGTGCAAGTACAGAGCAGCCTTAATTTGGCTTTGTAAAGATGCCTTTAGATCTTAGACTCTCCTCTTTTCTTTT
>NW_015512766.1:3188-4197 GCF_001515645.1 Sinocyclocheilus grahami | reverse complement strand
AAAGCCAGTGTCCCCTCAGAATGATTCTGAAACTGATATTTCATTGTTTTGTGTGTGGATTTAGTATGGAACTGGGAACATGGAGCCAGAAAGAGTGGGATTAAAACTCCAAACATGGGATTAAAACTTCAAACAACTTGCATAGAAATTGCGTTTTTATTCTTTGATGAAAATGCATTATGTTCCACTTCAGGATTTGCTTTAAAATCACGCTTTTTTGTTTTTGTTTTTTGGGTCACTGCGTTCTCAGTGCATTATGCAGAAGTTAATGCACCCAGAACCACACATTAACTTGATTATAAGATTCATCTAAAATCAATCCAACATCACTTTAACCATTATACATCTCCCTCATATACGTCTTGCTCTCTCCCCACTTCTTACAAGCATTAAGGTCTCTCAGTGGGGGAGAAAGCCCTCATCCGGTCAGAAAAGCTCAGTTTCAGACCGATCAATGCGTAACAGGCGTACATGTCTTTCATTCCTTCTCAGCTTGACATAGAAGTTCTGCTGAAGTCCGATCTGTACAAGTTTTTGAAGCACTTTTCAGATTAAAGTGTAGGTTAAAGACAAGAATGTAGACTAAGGATGGATCACCGTTATAGCAGAGGGACGTGATTAATTTGGATCCACTAGAGTAGAAAGCTGTGCTTGAAACTGATCCAGGGACAGCACAGGGCGGTGCCAGTTTGGTGTCTGGATCCAAAGGGGCCCCACTCATTATGGAGTCTCCCCAGAGAGAGGACCTCTTAGCGGGGGTCCCAGAGCACCTGAGCCCCTGTCAGACTACCAAACACAAAGATACTGTGACTGCAAGTGTGTTAACTCAGACACTTTGGATGTGTCAGTGCTGTATTTCACATGCTAATTAATCCTTTTCAAAAAAAAAAAAAAACATGACATTTATAAAAGATGATTAAAACAGAAGTTTATCATATATGTGCATGTTCATATGTACGTTAAATATATATTTCATCAATTTAATACAGTACATAGACAGTAAATACAG
>NW_015512766.1:0-581 GCF_001515645.1 Sinocyclocheilus grahami | reverse complement strand
ACAATTGGTGGCTGACTAAATACTTTTTTTCCCCACTGTATGCAAAATAAAACTCTTCCATGATGTGCATAAGGATCTTTCATTAACATAACTCCAGATTATAACTGAATAATTTTCATATTGTATTTCTTTTTTGCTTGCTCTCTTCCAGCCATCTCGCTTGGTCCTGCTTTGCCTATCCTTTCCTTTTTTGCCTGTTTTCCTTCTATCCTCCTTCTCCTCTTTACCACACTGGGAGAAAGAAGATGAGTAGAACTCCCACCCCTAAAGGGACTCCGGTCCAGCACAGTCCTGTAGATGGGGAGTGTCTGGAGGGAGAAATGATCCAGTCTCCCCAGCAGTCAATGCCGTCCAGCGGCCTCAAGAAACGAATTTCCAGTCTCCTGCAAAGCCCTGTGAGTAAGAAAGTGTGCGTTAATAAGTGAAGCTCATGTATTTGCATTTGAGAATTGACTCAGATTTGTGTTTATATCCTTGTGGGCTAAAAGAGCGCAACGCTGATCATCTACTTTTTTAGCAGCTTTGATTCCGGAAGATTTTTTCCCCCATTGATGTTTTCCATAGGGGTTCAAAAAAAGCAA
>NW_015512765.1:4626-8111 GCF_001515645.1 Sinocyclocheilus grahami | reverse complement strand
CATGTAGCTAATTAATATTACTCAGTACTTAAATGTATAATTACAGTGAAACAAAGACACCTTAAAATAAAGTGTAACCGAAAAAAATATTGGAAATAATGATAAAAAAAAAACAAATAAATTGGATGTAAATTTGTATGTTGCATGTAACTTTTGTTTTGTTTTGTTATTATTTTTTTTTGCATCTTTGTGTTTCCACCCTGCACTTTTTAATGCAATATCTCAAAATGCACATAAAAATCTATGGGTGGATGCAGGATGTGTAACTGGCTTACATGTAAACTTTCTTCTTAGTCAACAGTAGCGCTAGAACTAATTGATTAGTCATATCAACATATAATGCAATACCACATCACATCTTTACAAATAATGTCAAAAAGTATGATTAAGCTTATTTGATATTCATAACGAGTGTTACGTTTCAGCCTGTTGCGGCAACAACAAAGCCAGCACTGATTTCACAGTTTCACTATAACTTTTGTATATAATACTGCTTATTTGTTTTAAGAATATAAAACATGCAACTACATGCAAACTATCATTCCTAAGCTCAGGGAGAATCCCATCATCTCATTTGACTCGTCTGTTTCCTACTCTATGGGGTGTCATGGTTATCCTTCACTCTTTTGAGTCTAAATCAAAAACAGATGAACAGAGAAGATATATCACCCATATGCGTTGCTTAAATGAGAAAGATGAAGATCATGTCCACTGTTACAGAGAGAGTGAAACAGAGGTTAGTGGGAAGAAACCTGGCTACGTACCATTTTATATTCTTTCCATGCTCTCTGGAAGTCCACGCTACCATCTTCACGTCTTTGGATCACCGTCCAGCCTCCCCCCGCAGACTCCATGTTGCAGTACACCTGTTTGGAAACAGACATGCACATCACACACATAGAAATATATATATACAAGGACAGAAATACCACAAGCCATTTATCTTGACCTTATGGATCTGTATATCCTTATAACAACAACAGATACCCCCATTAGCTTAGTGACCTCTCCAAACAGTGATTAGTGGAGAGGTCAAGTAGCAGGCCTGAGATCAAAGCTGTGGCACACAGGGACACCTGGCTGTAATCTAGCACATTGGATAGAAAGCAGTGGTCACCTCATACACACCCAGCTGAACACACACACACACCAATCTGGTTGCAATTAATCCAGTATCGGTGGCTGGAGCAACACCAAAACCAGAAATTCAGGGACAGAATATGTACATTCACGGATGCAGCCTTTTTCACACACATTCATGTGATAATGTGCACTTCTACCTCACCTGACCCTTAAAAATGACTTTTGTTGGTGTCTACATAATAGCCATTTTGATTTCTGACTCAAGCAAAATGAGCACATTTATGTTACCACATGTACACTAGCACATTTTTAGGCTACTTGACAAAAACATATACAATGCATCCTGTGTGAATTCCTGTCAAAACAAGATCATTTGAAGTTTCTTGGTAAACAAACAGTTTTCTCAAAATCTCTTCTTTTGTGCTCCACAGAAAAAAAACCTACAGTCATACAGTTTTTGGACAATATGAGCATTCATAAATGAAGACAATTGTCATTTTTGGGGGGTTGAACTATTTTTAAATAACCTCTAAATGCTTCCTGATGTAATACAATTGATCAAAAATGGGCTGTAGGTCTGTTCTGATAGCAAGAAAACGATGCTAAATTAAAATAATAATTAAAAATGAATAAAAATAGTAAAAAATAAAAGCTGTAAAACGTAGTAAATAAAGCGGTACATGCAGCCAATTTATTTACTTGCAGCCAAGTAAATAAATAAATGCAGCCAATGTTGCAATTACTTTCACTTCTATTTAAAATAAAATGAGCAGTAAAAGAAATTAAAAGTGCAAAAAATAAAATAACATTAAAAATACATCAAATTAAATTAAATATAAAATAAAATAAATGATTCTTTAACTGTGTGCGATCTCATGTGAAATGTTGTGGTCTTCTTGATATTATGCAGGCATGATTTTTATGTGACTTCTGTGCCAAAGACAGAGGACTTTAAGGTATAATTTGGGTCACCACTTCATGACCACTGTAAAATCTTGATCCTGAAACTTCTCAAATTGTGCCTTTGCGTTTACCTCTTGACATTGTATTACTCCAGCATAGCTGATCTGAAATCAGAATTCCTACCTTTTTAGTCTCTTGTGGGCTAATGTTGATAGTGTAAACTCCATTTTTCTGGAAACCCGCTTGGTAGAGGTCGGCACAGTCCCGGTACTTCCTCTCCTCATCAGCTTGCTTTGTGCTGTTTGGCACCACTGAATACACAAAGAAAACCATGTTAGAAACAGCAAAAACATAAACGAGCAGTGAAATAATAAATGGAGCTGTTTATATTGGTACTCATACATTAGAAAACGTCTGTGGATCTGCCCCCTTTGAATAAATAAAACAATTTCCACTCACTCTTCTACACAGCATGACCGAGCCTCATATTCGGCCAAACAGAACATGTCAACATTGTGACTTCCATTTCAACAAGACAGCAATAATGTAGACAAACAGCCTAATGTGATATTTTAACAAACCCCTCAAATCCTGGCAGGTGACAGCTATTTGTCGAGACCCACTGGGCTGTGCGACAGTTTAATCCAAAATAATTTACATCAACCTCCTTGAATTTAATAAAAGAGGGTTTAAGGTGGAATGTTCTGGACCTGGACCAGAAACAGCTCCTAAAAAGGAATCCTATACGTATGTATAGAAGAGGATTATTTATAAATGCATAATTGTGATTGACAATGAGTATACAGTATTTATTTCTTTAGCTTCTGCCAGCAGGCCTACATGGAGGGATGTGTATAAAGCTGTCCGCACTTAATATCTGTTTCATGTTACAAACCCATTTAAAATATGTAAGCATAGCAGAAAAATACACTGCTGTACAATATCAGAACTAATAATGTTGAAAAATATTGCACGCTGTGGAATATAAATCACACCCTGAGTTAATGGAATAAATAATACACATAGTCAAATTCAAAATATTGTATCAGTTTTCATGTAGTATTTCAAATCTGGTTAGAATTATTTTGAAATGACAAAGAATAGCAAGGACTTCCAAGTTCTCTTGCATTATCAATATGATCTTCTTCCAGTGGCTGACATATTTCTAAGTGTGAAAGTCTTTTAATCAAAGTGCTGATCTCCAGCTCTCAGAGAGGAGCGGCTCGGCTCTGACAGACCTCTCCAAGCCAACAGCTGCGTCTCTTTCCATCTGCAGACAATTACGGCGCCAATATTTTGAAACCAAGCAAGAGTCTGCGGACAAAATACTACAAGCTATAAATTTCAAGTTCCTGTTATAACAAGTGGTATATATTTACCCACCGTGTCCAAGTTATATAGATGGAAATTCCTTCTGATTCCCCTCTATTTTTTTCTTTCACTGCTAAAGACCGCATCTCAGTTTTCACACTATTGTTGTTTCTGTTGGGACTATTTAA
>NW_015512765.1:2670-2873 GCF_001515645.1 Sinocyclocheilus grahami | reverse complement strand
AGTTAACTTGCAGAGAAGTTCAAATATTTAGGTACATGAAGGTTAAGCACATTAAACAATGTCATATTCATGTTTGAATGAGAAAAGCAACATGATAAACAGTGCTCACTCTCTTTTTTTCCCAAAGAGGGAGATTAGAGCTTTGCTAGAACATTGTTTTGCAAATTTAGTGGAGTCATGATTTCAGACAGACAATCTAAGAG
>NW_015512765.1:1746-2660 GCF_001515645.1 Sinocyclocheilus grahami | reverse complement strand
AAAAATGACCTCTACATCACTTTGGAACTGGACAATGGAACAAAGGGCTATTTAAAATCTCCATTTATCATAACTTGTTTAGTAATTGTGCACAATTATACATGCTTGTTAAAATCACCAAGAAATCATGTTATGGGTCCCACCTTACCATTACGCCAAACCACTGTGAACCTAAACTGTATTTTACACGCTCAATTGACCCACTAAATGAACCCAATTGTGAGATTTTATTTAGGTTTTACGTCCAGGCACAGATCAAAACCAAGCTGGAATCAAAAATGGTCTCATTTAGTGTGACTGGCTGATGTACAAATGGGAATGTCTAAATCCAAGAAGATGCAGGGTGTTCCAACATGTGCTGAGATACTTTCCTGTGTGTGTTCTCTTCCTGGGGTACTTGTATATTTACTGTCAGATCATAAAAAAATACATAAGCATTAATTTCATAACTTAAATTTACAAATGTGGGACCTGGGATACCTCCAAAGCAATGACTACATGTTCAACAAATAATTAAACTAGAACAAAGCAGTAGATGTCAACCATTTGTTTGGTGTTCAGTAAGTTTTTTTTAAATAAAAAAATATATATTTTTATTCAGCAATGATGCATTGATCAAAAGTTACAGTAAAGACATTTACAATGTTACAAAAGATTTGAATGTCAAATATATACAGTTTTTCTTTCTTTTTTTATTCAAAGGCCTTGTTGAGCATAAGAGACTTCTTTCAAAAACATTTAAAAATCTTAATGACCCAAAACTTTTGAATGGTAGAGTAAATGAAACACAACGGAACTTGGTAAATATTCCTTCATGTTGTTCTAAACTCATATGACTTATGTTCTTCATAGGAACACTAAATAATAAGTTTAGCAGAATGTCTGAACTCTCCATATTTAAATTCTTCCATATC
>NW_015512765.1:0-908 GCF_001515645.1 Sinocyclocheilus grahami | reverse complement strand
ATTTTTTTGGTTTTGTTCAGGGCACCACTGGTGGTCCTGGCTTGCTTGGTTATACAGGTGAGATAATATATGACCAGAAAAAGCAAAAACACTAAATAAATTAACAAACTAAGCTTGAAAAATGACATCTTTCAAGCAATAAATAAATGTTTAATTTAAATAAATTTCAAAAAGTAGTATTTATTTATGAATCTTTATGAACCCAGGACCAAATTCTCCCATGACAAACAAACAAACAAATAAAAATATATTTTTCTAAAAATAATAATATGCATAACTTAGGGAAATACTTTCCATGAACAAATCTGTGCAAAAAATCTGATCTGTGCTTACATGCTGTACCTCCATCCTTCGCACAGAGGCTGAGCAGGTTGCGTACGGTATCCACCAGGTCCTGCTGTTGTCTCTGCAGGGCGGTGCTGTTACTGGTCGCTCGACTCAGCTGAGCCTCCAGCTCCCGGATCACTGAGCTCTGCCTGCTAACCAGCACCTGTAGACTGCTCTTCTCCTCCCGCAGGGCCTCCAACTCCTCTCTGTGCCTGTCCTCCATCTCCTGCATTTTTACTTCCAGAAACCTGAGCAAAAATGATGGAAAGCCATAGTAGAAAAAAACAAGAACAGGATGGCTAAAAGTAAAAATGATGGGAAATGTAACAATTTAAAGCAGTGTTCAAGTATGGGTCAAATCGGGCCACATACTCATAAATTTCAGGTTACAATATTTTCAGCCAAAAAAATCATTGTTACAGCAATCAGTGTAACTACTACAAAACCCTTAAATTAATATGGAATATCCTTCAAAGTAAAGTCATTTTTATGTTTTAAGACTGTGGTGACCAGTTTTTGGCAGAAACTAGTTTCCATGGTAAATCTTAGTCAAGGTTTACAGAACACAGCATCAAAGCATC
>NW_015512764.1:6795-8103 GCF_001515645.1 Sinocyclocheilus grahami | reverse complement strand
TCCGGTTCTCCTCCCAGATCCACAACAATGGACAATCTGACTTCAAACCCAAAGCCTCCAGAGAGAGCTGGGTTTGGCATGACTGCCACAGGTGAGGGGTCAGATAACTGACATCTGAAATCATATTAATATGATTTCTAAAGGATCATGTGTCACTGAAGACTGGAGTGCATTCAGGCTGCTGAAAATTCAGCATCACAGGAATAAATTACGTTTTGAAATATATTAAAATAGACAGTATTTAAAACTGTAATGCTATTTTACAGTATTACTGTTTTAGCTGTATTTTTGATCAAATAAATGCAGCCTCTGTTGAGCATAAAAGAGTTAATTCAAAAACATAAAATAATCTTACCAACCTCAAATTTTAAAACGGTAGTGTATATTTTTACTTGTAGTTAGATTTATTTTCTTTTTACTGTTTCAGGCACTATCACAGCATGGAAGTATTCACCCACTATGACCTACTTAGCAACAATGGTACCAAGGTGGCAGAGGGACACAAAGCAAGCTTTTGTCTAGAGGACTCAGAATGTGATGAAGGTATGAAAGAATGTGCCTGTTTTTGTAGCCCACAATAGTAAATAGAATTTCACCTCACTCTAACTCTGTATTATTGGTATTGAAATTGAATTATTAAATTTACAGTAATGTGATCAACTTTTATGATATGCTCTTTGTATTGTTAACTTTATTAGGAATTGATAAGAAGTACGAGTGTGCAAACTTTGGTGAGCAGGGGATCACAGTGGGCTGCTGGGATACATACAGACATGATATTGACTGCCAGTGGGTGGACATTACAGATGTTAAACCGGGAGACTACATATTCCAGGTAATTTCCAGGCATTTCCAAAATAGTAGTAATTTTAGCACCAAAGAAATTCTTTTGAATCCTGTTATCCTGGTTCTTGGAAACAGACATTGGGATTAATTGTTTTTACTGACTGTATTCACTCTTTCTGACAGATCATAATTAACCCCAATTATGAGGTTTCAGAGTCAGATTACACCAATAACATTGTCAAATGCAGATGTCGATATGATGGTCACCGTATATGGATGTATAATTGCCATATAGGTAAACAAACATTTATGAATTATGCCTCTTCACATTGTCTTGTCATGAAAAATGTTTTCACATGCCGTCATTTTGGGCTTTACTAGTCCCCTCACACAAATATGTATATTTTCTACTGAGTTTAACGACCAAAAAGTGTCTAAATACTACATTTTATAATATAAATTTTATCATTTGAAACTTATCTTTTTTGTTTTATTTGAAAAGTGTGCTTGTTCTTTAAAAAT
>NW_015512764.1:3729-6033 GCF_001515645.1 Sinocyclocheilus grahami | reverse complement strand
TTTGGCTGAGATTAACAGACTGAAATGCTGTTTTTCCCTCTCACCGCTGAGCCAGTAGCAATTCTGATACCTCATTCTTTCTTTGTTTGCTGCTGGTGTTGAAGATGAGACTGTGGAGAACTCTCAAGTGAACTCTAACTTCAGACATGAAAGGAATTCTGGCACACTTTTTTTTCTTTTCTTTTTTCTTTTTTTTTTGAATCGACAGGACTTGTGGTTTAGGTCTTTTTGTAAGCGTTTTGATAAGGTGAGAGGACTTTCCTCAGATGAGTCTTCTGAAAGAATATTACATAAATCTACAGAATAATAAAGGCATGAAGAGACCTTTTTCTTTTTGTGTGTCATGCATTTCAGCTAAATACTTTGGCGTTTCGAAAACCAAGCTGATGACATCTGCTTATAGATATTATTGGCTATTATTCAAGTACCTTATGGGTTTGTAATGGAAACAACTGATGCATTAGAAAGATATTATGAGTCTTACAATATTTTCTATCAATGTCCAATTTCATCAGTATTTTCAGGAATTATGTTGTTACATTATGAATTGTAGTGTAAGAAAACTTAAGCCTACCAATTCAGATAAGTGGTTCATAAACACTGGCATCCTAGGAGCAGGTGACCCTGTGCAAACTTAGTTTTTGCCCACCCTGTTCTTGTTGTTATTTTGAATTCACTGAAGGTGGACAATCATTATGCATTATTTACTCTATTGAATCTGACTGGAAACATCACAAGCAGTCTGATCCTTTCCAGCTATTCATGCAAGAGTATTCATAGTATTTCATCATGCAAGCATTAAATAACTTATTTTAAGACAGGGATGCTATTTCATAATTTTTTAATGTGGAATGTCTTTCATTTGTTGTCTGTCAATGGTGCTAAAATAGTGTTATCCTCTGTTTTTTGAGGGACAGTATCAGCTAATTTTATATTATGCTTACTTGAATGGATGTAAAAATCATTGATGTATGCAATGTATCTTAATAAACGTGCATTATTTGGCAAAGAAAAACCATATACATTCCTACAGTTTGGACAAATGAATTATCTTATTTCTTCATATTGCACCCTCTTGTGGTGTATTGCAATATGGTAAACACATTGTACTAGATGCTATATACACTTTATTCACTAAAGGGTGCTCTAACAAAATGAAAAGGTGGAGTTTTGGACACAGTATGCATGTATCCACAGAATATAGATACTGTATATAGTGCTTGCAACATTTTCTGTTGCATACTGTATAGCCTACTGTTTCATATACTACTTTTTTAATTAGTAGACAGCATACAATATACACAGTAAGCAGTACAGTAGTATTTCATTCAGAACAACCCTTTGTAACCAGAAACCCGTGTTTTTACTTGTCCACCATATAACACCAATTTATATTTCATACAGGGCAGCCTATGTGAAGATGTGCCCTTTGCTGGTTAACGCATTCAGTAGTTTATTTAACAGGCCTATGCTCTTCAGATGATTAATTACATGTCTGTTTTTACAAAAACAACAAACTACCAATTTTACAAAAAAAATATAAAGTGGAGTTACACCACGTCTACACCGGACTCAGGTGTGACAAAAGACAACAGAACCCATTCTAAGCAGTGATGCTGTCTATGCTGGATGCAGCACGGCATACTGTCGGGGATTTGTCGTGTCACGTTGTGCCGCTCGCTTTGAAAAACTTGCATTACAATTTATTTTAAATCATCAGTCAAATTTAGAACGCACTAAACGTTCGCACAAATCACATACGTCTGATTGGAGGCCTATATCAAAATCTGTATTTGTTTTAACTGGTTTTGAGAACTGCAGACTTTGTTAGAGTGCTAAGGATAAGAGAGAAATGAGGTTGCACGGAAAGCTCTTATGGACATATTTTGGGCGTGTTCAATGCAAATTTTACTAAGTGTGGGCACGCTCGTCCTCAAGATTGATCCAGAACCACCAACGCCTGGAGCTATGTTATGCGCATGCACCTGTTGTGAATCTGGAGAATTTTTAAACAGAATTTTATCTGGGGACATAAACACGCAAATTGTATGAAATTATTTATGAATAAGGCCCACTGTCTTCTAAAAACCTGTGCCAAGAAGTTGCGTTATACATAGCCAGTGGCTCAATCCGCATTGCTTTCATTGTAACAAGCTTTTCAGTTTCTCCTGCTGAACCTCACAGCATGATGCTTCTATCATTGTGCTTGATGGATACATTTTCTAATGATGGACTTAATTTGGTCTGCACCAAACATACATACATGTACATACAATTGTCGATTTGTATATTTTTATTCCTTAG
>NW_015512764.1:0-1244 GCF_001515645.1 Sinocyclocheilus grahami | reverse complement strand
CGAATACCTCAAGCGTGTGACGGAAATGTTACGGCCCTTATCATACTGTGATGTCGTGTGATGCCGAGCGACGAGACAAAAACATTAAAACCCATTATAAACGAAGCATTTAGGTCACTTATTACGCAGCTCTTTAATAACTGATTCTGACTGGTCAATCGCAGCATTCAACAGTCAGAGATTTCCTGTTATTTCCAGTTGTCCATGACAACTCTGTATCTCAGTCTGTATGAATTTCTGTAACTCTGCTTTGAAACAATGAGGATTGTGAAAATGGCTATACAAATAAAAAAATGTCGATTGCATCAGTCCACTAATCTGAATAACTGAAACGTCTCGGTTACGTATGGTAACCCTCGTTCCCTGAAGGAGGGAACAGAGACGTCACGTTGGTGACCGACGAATTGGGATATCACTTCGATAGACCAATCTACTTCGAGTGTAAACTAAACGAGCCAATGCACATTGGCATGCAATTATTGCATCCAGCTGCCGCTGATCACAGCGTGAGTATAATAAGGCAGCAGGTAAAATGCATTCCAGGTTTTCACTGAGGAGCCGAGCCAGTGACCCGGCGGCTCAGCGGTGGTACAGCAACCATGACGACGAGACGTGACGTCTCCGTTCCCTCCTTCAGGGAAATAGGGTTACCATACGTAACCGAGACCTTCCCTTTCAGTCGGTCACTCCGAGTCACGTCGGTGACCGACGAATTGGGATCCCTAACAAAGCGCCATGGTGCTGCTGCTTCCAGTGCCCTGTGCGAGCCGCCTGCGCCCCTATCTGGTGTAGGCCGGGGCTCGGGACAAGTAGTTCCACTCACCATTTTTCAAAGCACTACCTTACTGAGTGAGATTGGATAACACTGGGAAAACTTACCCGCTCCACTTGGAACAGGGACGCTGCGGAAGCCCCATCCTTCCCGAAGGAGTTTTCGGAAACAAATACACATATAGCATCCGTTTAGGTGTATATGGAGAAACTGGAGGTGATTATAACCCTCTTGGACAGGCAGAAGTCTGCCGGGGAACATGGGCTCTAAGGCTATACCGTGGATTATACACATACATAACCCGCTTAGGTCTCAATAGGGAACCCGGCCTTCCACGGTTCCCGCGGATTCATCATGAAGGCCCGGAGCCAGACGTTCCGCTGCGTCCGCTGCTGAGGGTGATGGAGGATCTCAACAGGGTCTACTATACGGACACTCTGGAGCAGTTTTTAGCAAGCCAACACTAACCGGG
>NW_015512763.1:7534-8105 GCF_001515645.1 Sinocyclocheilus grahami | reverse complement strand
TTTTTTTTTTTTTTGCTGTATAGACAATAAAAGGCCCCTACCAGCTTCTCCTTAAAGGTAGGAGGGTTATCATTAACGTCTGTGAGAGTAATCACAACTGTTCCTCTGTTGAAGAGCCCACTAGGAGCTCCGTTCATATCTCTGATCTCTATTTCAACGTAGACTTTGTCCTGAGCCTGAGTATGAGGAACAAAAAACAGTAGAATTTAAATGATTGTCAGACTGTATCATATGAACACACAACACAGAAAGACATTGTAGACATAGATCACATAGCAATGAACACAAAAACATAGATTGTTTTTGTGTTCAACACTAATAAATGATGGAAAAATACCTCTCTGTCTAAGGTGTTGGTTTTGGCAGTTATTATTCCAGTTAAAGGATCAATGGAGAACATATCAGTAGCGTTTTGCAGAGTAAACTTGATCAAGGTGTGGTCAGTTTTAGCCTGATCCTTATCGGTGGCATTCACTTGTCCTATAACAGTACCTGAAAAACAGAAAACAAAAATATTTAAAATAAATAAATAAATCACTTTCAGTTTATCGGTTTAGACCAGAGTAAAAAA
>NW_015512763.1:2815-3678 GCF_001515645.1 Sinocyclocheilus grahami | reverse complement strand
AAAAAAAAAAGGTAGGGGGGAAATGTATTATTCTATTCATTAAATTTAGTAGGCCTATTTGTTTTGCTGTAATAAAAAATAAAAATACACTTATTTTGAGAATAAGTATATAAAATATAATAAAACTTCCGTCAACATCTTGTGTATATAGGCCTACATCTTGAGTTTATTTTAGTATATAGCTACAGTTAAAATGTAGTAACATATTTGACAGCAAGTACTCTCCTATAATCTTACAAAAAATATCTTCTCAAGTAAATGTATGTTGATTTAAGGGTGTTTAGATATTTTGGGGGGAAACAGGACGAAATATCGATTAATAAAATGCGCATAACAATATAACAACTAACTAGCGTTTTGACGGAAACTATGGTTACCAAGGTAATTAGGATACGGCAAGAATTCAGGTAGGCCTAAAACTATATGTGACCTAAAACAAAATGACAATAAAGCAAAAAAACATTTGACAACCGCAACTTTAACTTACCAGAGTAAGCAGGCAGAGAGCGAACAGCGCGCGTTCATACATCCTGCTGTGTGAGTGTGTGTGTGTTGAATTTCTCTGGACTGCACCGCACTGCGTGTATCTACAGACCTGCTCGGATAAAGTCCTCTGGGTGCGGCGCGGCTCTCATGCCATTGAAGTCTTTAATATGGGTGTGGCAGAGCCTCAGCCTCTCACTTTTTTGTATCAATGGGGCTGAATGGTTAGTCTTGAGTACACTATACAGGTTGAACTATGCTTTGCCCGTGACTTCCTTAGCTTGGGAAGCTCTGGAAGGCTTAGACTCCACCCCAAACTGCCCCTTGAAACTCCCTCTGAGTTTGTGTGTGTGTGTGTGTGTGTGTGTGTGTGTGTGTGT
>NW_015512763.1:0-1757 GCF_001515645.1 Sinocyclocheilus grahami | reverse complement strand
CTGAAAAACCGATAAGAGAGACAGAGAAGGGGGATTAGTGATATGTGCCCAAACAAACAATGGACAAAGGCAGGTATTGTTTTTCAATGAAAAGTTGTATTTCTTGTTTCTGGAGGTCATTTGTCAGGTTTCGAGACCCTTCTGAAATGTGCTGGTGTGGAAGTTTGGAGCACAACAGCCTGGAGATGAGCATGTTGCAATATGATGGTGTTTGCGTGGAGGGGAGGTGGAGGAAGGGTTGGGTTGGGTGGAAAGGAATTTGGCAGAGCCCCGTCAGTAAATGTTGTGTCTGTACTATTGTGCACAGCTCACTGAACTGTTATCCATTTACAAACTTCATTTGACTACAGCACACATAGATGTCTGTTGTAGAAGTACACTGACATCCATGATCAAGAGAGCAAATTAAAACTGTTGACATATTGTAGTTAGGTGACTAATTTATGCAAGTGCATTTTATAAATGGCACTAAAAAGTGTTGGTTTTTTTTGTAAGTTTAAGGGAATTAGAACTAGTTAGTGGATAATTGGCCTATATGGAAATTTAGTTCTGAATCACTAAAAACAGTACATTCATTAATCGTCTTAATGTCTTCAAAGGCATTGAAAAAGAACAGGTTATTGTCATAAAATAGGTGGAATTGTGTCTCAAATTTAACAGAATTAGCAACTGATGAATGTTAATTACTTGTATACTTGTCAAGCCTGTCTACTTGACAGTGTCCATAGTAAAACACAGAAATCAGAGCAATTTAATCCATATGAAATACATCAAGTCAGTCAACAGAAATTGCAGACATTATTAAGGGAATGTCCTCAGAGAGTCCCTTTATGTTCTGTTGCCACGGCAATGACTTAAACAGCAAAGGTGGATGGTTTCCACATTGGTTCACCCACCCAGAAGTTTGAATAACTGTTTATTGCAACACATGTCCCGAGGAGCAGCCAGGTACTAGCATGTACACGTTTCTAGTCTCCACCCCTTGTCCATGTTTTACCCTTTTCCTAAATGTTGTGCTTTGCACATGCTCAAAACTACACAAGTTCTTCTCAGCAGAGATGTGATATAATTTTTAAAACAAAAATGCTGTATAGCAGTACAATTTTCAACAATATATATACTGTATATTATTCTTGCATTATTTTTTAGATTTTATCTATTTATTGTTTCATTATTTTGTTTATTGACATTTTTTATCAATTTTACCATTTAAAATTTAGTAATATTCTATTTTATTGTTTTTTTAAAAAAACAATTTAATTGTGAATAATTTCAGTTTTTGGTGGGGTGATTGTGTCATGAAAACTCCCAATTGATGAGAAATAAAAATCCCGATCTTCTTGATATGAACATTGAGAGTTGGGTGATGTTGAAGCCCTGAAGCTTCTCTTGAGTCTGGGTGTGCCACACCCAGCATCTGCCGCACCTCCCA
Source organism: Sinocyclocheilus grahami (assembly GCF_001515645.1). NCBI lineage: Eukaryota > Metazoa > Chordata > Actinopteri > Cypriniformes > Cyprinidae > Sinocyclocheilus > Sinocyclocheilus grahami. Next base: position 325 of record NW_015512763.1, on the reverse strand, counting down.
ACACCTGACTGACAGATGAAAATCACACAAAGTTCTGTCATTATAGCTGAATCATGAGAAAATCTGTGTGAAACAATGTGGGACAAAATCACAATTTGAGAATTGGCTTGATATCAATGTATGAGTTGTAATTTGAATTTAATGGGCTTCACTCAGAATACTGAACTGAAACATAAGACATTTCCATCAGAGGAATTGTATTTTTGTAACCAATTACATAATTAAATATTCAAAATGATCTGTTATAATGTAGAACGTTCTTAACATTAAAGTTAAAATCTAATGTTAACATTAAAGTTAAACCTATTATTAAATCTATTAATAA
>NW_015512762.1:6917-8105 GCF_001515645.1 Sinocyclocheilus grahami | reverse complement strand
CAAGAAATACTATCTCAGACTTTCTACTTTCTACAAAACGGGGAAAGCAAATTTAAAGAGAAAACAAGTGTTCATTCCCCATTGACAGATATTGGTTCTAGTTTTAATCATAAACGCACTTCATTTTGTTCAGTTTCTCAGAAAACAAGACTTCATTTTGCGTCTCCAGTAAATGTGCCTTGATATAAGGATGTTCAGATATTCGTACTGGAAAACCAGACAAGAACACTGAGGAAGAGATTCATGTTTTGCAGTGCGTGCAACATTTAATTCCACGACTTTATGAATTTACGATTTTCTGATTTAAGACCTTTTAAGGCCTAATTTGTATACTACTACTAATACTACTACCAAAAAATATGGTATGGCATTGGAAAAAAAGCTTCACAATAACTTCACAATTAATTTCACAAATAATTAGAAAAAAACAAGTAAGTGCAAGTATGTTTGAGAAAGTTTCTTTCTCAAACATACATCAATAATCTTTGTTTTAGTTAGAACTTCAGCCGTTTTTACAGTGCACACACTCTTGAATCTGCCATGTCAGACTGAAGATAAGGTCGTCGCGTTCTGCACATCATCTGGCTCTGCTGGAGAACAAGTGGATTCTGAAGCAGGAGACTAGCAAACGTATCCAGTCGATTTCCGCCACCTCGTTTGTCAAGAGAGGCATTCGTCAACAGCCATATTGATTTAGCAATGTGCTGCAGATTGGCTGGAGGTCCGCTGCCACAAATCAGGCCACAAATCAAGACGGCTGTCGAACGAAGAGCATTTCCTCGCCCAGAGCCAGCGGTCAGACATTAGCCTGAGATTCCAGTGCACTGGAACACACCAGAAGTGGGAAGTAGTCTGATAATAACCCATACGCGTTTATATATATGGTCAATATACATTTTAAATATAAACAGTGAAGCTCAATGTAATATATAGATTTGAAACTGAAATATTTTTCCATTACCAAAATATATTTTAAAGTGTATTTCAGGGGCAAGGAAATACATTTCCAGTCTTGCAGTAATGGAACATATACTAGAGATCAAAACTAGATTTATAATGATTTCATCAATTAAGTTTTGTTAGGAAATATATATTTGCCGTATGGGACAGTATGTCAAATATTAATAACAAGAGCTTTTAAAATGTAGTTTTGTTAAATTTTGAAAAAACTGAACTCTGAATCTCTGG
>NW_015512762.1:3296-6222 GCF_001515645.1 Sinocyclocheilus grahami | reverse complement strand
CGCACGGACTTGTGTAGTTCACATTAGTGCAGGCTAGACAGAACAACACATTTCTGGATGATAAAGTGAGATGCAGTGGAAGTTGTTTGTGATAATAGTGTCTGCCGAATGTATGGGTGTACAAACCATATCAAGCAGTGTTGTGCATCACTTAGAGATGAATCGGTTAAATTCCTACATTTCAAACACATTAGAATTTTTATAGAGAAGAGGAAGCAGAAATTATGCTTTTCTGACCATTACATTTTAAGGGGCCAGATTCACAGAAATCATCTTAAGAAGGTTCTTAGGTTTGTAAATAAACAAACAAACTCTCATACATTTTCTTCAGAGCTTCTTTTTTGTTTCTTAAGATGAAAATTACATTATTAGGTATTATCCTAACTTCAAAAAGTTCTTTATAATGATTCTGAAAAATATTCTATTCAAGAATATCAATTCTTCTTAAGTTTTGTCTTTAAAACATCCTTAAGAGAAAATATAAGAACGCTTCAGAAGCATTTTTAATAAAGAAATAGCATTTTTTAGCAGAAAGAATGTTTCATGAATCCAGCTCAAAAATAGAAAAGAAAGAAAGAAAGAGTTATTTTAACATTAAAAACGTATTAAACAAACAATAGAAAAATAAGTCATTTTCAAAGATAAAAATCACAGGAGCACAAAAACAGGATTTTATAATATTACAGAGACTTGACATACGCATCCGAATGATGAGCTCAAAGCGGGTCTATAGCTGACAATGGACTCATAATTATAGATATTGCCAACAAAAGTCTGAATCGATATCAGAGGTGCATGAATATGAGGAAACGGCGGTGTTTCTGCAAGAAATGTAAGAAGTTTGAATGGTGAACGCAGCACTGTTAACATCAGTCAATAATCAGGCACAATTAGTCAAAATTAATGACACAATTATTCATGTCTTGTTGTAAAACTTTTTTTTTTAAATTTTTTATTCAGTAAAATCGTGCTCCTGTCATTCGTGACTCATGGTCTGAAATGAGGACAGTTCTTCACTTCTGAATTTTGCCCTGCAGTGACCCCAGGTTCATCGTTTGTGACGGAGTTCATGGCTTTTTTGGTGAAGTTTCCTCCTAACCTGATATGAATCTGTGCCGTGTGATTTGGGTCTCGCTCAGTACTCATGCTTTAAGGAATTTCTAGCGCACTGGAAATACGATGCATTTCCCATTTTTCATTGACTTATTCATCAACTTTGCTAAATGCATTTAAAATCTATTTAAAAATAACTTGATAATTACTTTAGATAGGACCTTTAGATTATTTTCAGAAAAAAAAGTTGAATGTGACATGAATATGGTAAAGAGACAAACTAGATATGGCGCAGAATAGTTTGAAATCAGTTTGTCTCTCATGCATCTCCGGTGAGAGCCAAACTCTCCTGACCGCGTCCAATTCACACGGCCAGATATCGAAATCAAAACACAATGCCAAATATCGGCCGATAATACAGGCCTTGCAGATATATCGGTCAACCGCTACTGATAAAGCTCTGTTGTTCAACCAAAGTATATGCCTCGAGAAGAGCTTTAACAGAAACACAAGCTTCAACTCTTACCGTGACTCCATATTCCCATCATGCATCAATTACTGTCGCTGAAATTCTGAGAGAGCTGAAATGATTTTCTGTGCACTGACATTATGCAGAGCTTCATTTGGTTTTAACGCGCATCATCACTCCTTGAACACTTGGAAAGCACTGACCCTGACGAGCCCTGCGCTCGTTACTCCTCTCTCTATTCCTACTTTAAACTCTGCTGATGCTGATTTAGTTTGTGTGCTCAAGTTTTCATTAAACGCTCAGGTGTGTGTCACTTCAATGAAAAGCATCGGCCAAAAACATCAGTGTAAATGAGCTCTGATTGTACTCGAAATCCAAGAGGCAAAAAAAACTCTGTGCAAACAAATTAATAAATATGCATTCAGCTGTCCTGCCGCTGTATTGCAGAAAATTCCAGTATAACATGAGCAGGAGTGGACGGACTGTCAAGTGTAAATACAAGCGTTTCAAAGAACCTGAGGCCTGTTTCAGAAAGGAGGTTTAGTGAAAACTCTTGAGTATGTTAACCCTAGAATGAGGGAAACTCTGTGTTTTCTGTTTTAGAACGGGAGGTTTGTCAAACCCGAGAAAGCAGGCTAAGTCAAGCCCATTTCTGAAAGAGAGGTAACTTATACTAAGAGTCAGTTACCATGGTAACACTCTGTGAACCTAACCTGGTGAGGTTTTCTTCGTTAAACCCAGAGTTTCTTTCGGTCTCCTCCTCTTTTTAAAACATAAGCAATGTTTAAATACCTCATTCATTCATTCACGCTGCAAACATGCTTTTCTTAGTGAGAATTTTTGTCTTATTTCAAGTACAAGATCTAAAAATTATTTGATCAAGATGCATTTCTATATAAGAAAACTGACAGAAAGATATGTAGTCTTGTTTCCTGGGGGAAAATAATGAACTGCATTTTGCCCAAAACAAGTAACACGATCTGCCAATGGGGTTACGTGAAAAGAGCATTTGACTATTTTGAAAAAGCTGCAGATTGAAATAGACACTGAATGATATTTATTTTATATGTCAAATGTTTGTACGCCACGTCATCCGCCGGAGCGCCACTCTCTCGTGAACGCACGCACAACAGTTAGCGGAAACTGGAGATTACGATTTATAAAGTTTTAAATATGGATAGTTTTCTTGCACAATCGCATCGATTCGCTTTAGAAGGCCTTTATTCACCCCCCGGAGCCATGTGGGACACTTTTTATGATGGATGGATGCACTGTTTTAGGCTTTAAAATCTCGACCCTCATTCGCTGCTATTACTAAAGATTGGAAAAGCCAGGACATTATTGAATATAACTCGGATCGTATTCGTCTGAAAGAAGAAAGTCATACACACCTAGAATGGCTTG
>NW_015512762.1:0-448 GCF_001515645.1 Sinocyclocheilus grahami | reverse complement strand
CCCTAGAGGACGCAGTTCGAAGTTCCCATGAAAGGGAACGTACATACACTTGCTTTAACACAGCGATATAAGACCTCTACAGGCTGTTGCTAAATGCTGGTCTGTTTAAGAGTTGAGCGTGAGTTACTCGCTCTGATTCCTGCTGCGAATGCAAGCTCCCGGTAAGCCACGCCCCCTTTACGTAAACTCAAGAGTGATTGAAGGATAAAGAACCAATCAAATCCCATCAAAGTTATACACCATTGTCATTTGGTTAATGTTTACAGCACCTGCAAAGCCATGTACATTTCAACTGAACTCTATTAACTCTTTATGCTCTGCAACATATTATAAGTAAATGGTATATAAAGTAAAAAATAATAAAAATTCTGGGCTACATACTTACATATTATTTCATATATATTGTGGTGTAGCTGGTGAAGGTGGGCCGATGTGGTCTAAGATTCCT
>NW_015512761.1:7394-8106 GCF_001515645.1 Sinocyclocheilus grahami | reverse complement strand
CCACACCAAAAATGTTCAGGTCCAGCATGCGTGGTGAGTGTGTTGGGTTTTTCTAATGTGGTTGAAAAGTTAATTACACAGATGAGTGAGCCAGAGACTTGGCGCTGTCAGCATGCGGCCGGCTGCCCGCCCTTATCACTCCGTCCGCTTCACACAGGCCTAATTGGAGCAAAAGGGGAGTGTTGCTCTGTGTCAGCACTGTGGGCCATCCCCGCAAGCGAGCCAGCGAGCGCACACATACTAAAGCACACGCTTGCATCGCATCCTCTCAATAGTTCTTACAGTGGTGGGATTATCACTTTGTGTAAATATGACGATACAGTCCTCAAAGGGAGATTTGCAGGAGTGTCATTCATACAGATGTTGAAAGCTTGAGTAGTCCAGTGGAGAGAAATATTTTCTTAATTCTCCACCCACACATCACTTTTATGCCTCTCACTATAAATATATATATTTCCCTCTTTCTCTCTCTCAGGGAGCAGCTGATGTTTCCTCTGCTCTTTGTGGGCATGATGGGCTGGTTTGACATTGAAGGCAGTGGTCACTCTGCTCAGGCTGGGGCTCTGCGATTGGCCATCTCACAACATGAGGCAAGGTGTGTGACAAGAAACCTAAGGCATTATACTGATATATGTGTAATAATAATAATAATTTCTTACATTTATATAGCGCTTTACATAGAAGGGGGAATCTCCTCAACCACCACCAGTGT
>NW_015512761.1:5124-6099 GCF_001515645.1 Sinocyclocheilus grahami | reverse complement strand
TGGATGATGATTGTAATGGAGGTAAAGATGATTACAGTGGCATACCATATATACTGGGACTTTTCTGAAAAATATCTTTCTGACCCTTCAGCACAAATTTCTGTCAGCCCTTTTTTCTGATGGCTCTGATGTTCCAGATCATCTATTCTCACAATTCCAAGACTGTTGTTACTTAGATAAGCAGCTAGACAGAAAAAATCTCTGGTTACTGATGAAACCTCATTTCCCTGAGAAGGGAACGAGATTTTGCGGACAGCGTAAGCTGATGCTTTGGGGAATACCTTTCTCCTCAAATACTGAAGCCTTATTCGTTGGCATTGCATCTCAATGGTGCTCGAATGTGCGAATAGGGGGTGGAAAAGCACCCTATATGAGTGGCATTTCATCAGAATCTTTCGACTAAAGAAAGTTTATGAAATACCTGGGCGTAAGTAACACAGCATAATGCAACATTTTGTTCCCCTCTCAGGGAACCAAGGTTACTTCAGTGGCCGGAGACGTTCCCTTTAGAGAGGGTCTCTTGACGTTGCGGAAAGTGAAAGCTGATGCTTTGGGGAATGTGTACATTCACGCCGTGTTACTGCAAAGGGTGCTCAGCATTAAGCAGATATGACATATAAGCACAACGACACTCAACAGCAATCGCAATGCATGGTACAGCCACTGTACACCAGTACGCATAAGCAGCACATTCCAGACAATACCTTCTCACCGGAGCTAGACATGCAGTTGTGGAGCTGACCGGGAATAGACAGCACATTTACCTGGGGAACTGTGTGAAAGTTGATCAGGCAGCAGCAGCGCCGGTGTCACCAACTACAGAAGTGGTGTTTTTTTTACTAGTGGACCTAGTGGAAACCCGCAGCTTTGAGAGGGAGGGCGGGTCTACTGCACTGCTGTATGTGCATGCACACAATGGTAAGATATAAAGTGGTGAGACGCAGCACTAGAAAACAGCTGTCATAGACAATATCA
>NW_015512761.1:0-1502 GCF_001515645.1 Sinocyclocheilus grahami | reverse complement strand
TAGCACAAATACATCCAGTTTTTTGTCGATTTGACTATAACGCTATGCGGCACGTTCCTCATTCTGGGAACGGATGGCATTTCGGCCACAAGTTCTCTGGTTTCACAGCTGGATCAGGCTCTATGCAAGTGTCTGAAGTTGGGCTAGACACTTTACATGCAGTCGCACAGAGCTATGTTAGCTGTAACGCCAGCCGATATAGTGATCAGTGTAAGCAACATTACACATCCGTATAAAGAGAGTGGCACAGCCGGCGCTCATCACAAAAAAGCAACGTATGGCACCAGCGCCAGCATATATCGTTCAGTGTAAGCAACACATCGGTATGAAAGTCAGTGGCACAGCTGGTGCTTATAAATAAAGGTAACGCGCTGCTGCAGCGCCGGCATATATAGCAGTCAGTGGCCAGTGTATAGTGGCATAGTACACATAGTGGCCAGTGTAAGCAACATTATGCATCTGTATTAAAGACAACAGCACAGCCAGTGCTTGTCATAGAAGGGTAACTCGCTGCGGCAGAGCTGGTGCTTATCATAGAAGGCAATGAGTAGAGCCCGACCAATATATTTTTTAGCCGATATTATCGGCCGATATGAGCTTGTCGCCGATATATCGGTATCTGCGAATATGCCGCCGATATGAATTTTTTTTTACAGAACATATAACGCAGATTAAATGCTTCTGAATGGTGTAATTACTCCGTTTGTTCAGCAGCGCGTGCTCCATTGTTTGCTACTGGCGACCCAGGTCAGTGTAGTGTATGCGCGGATGAGCTCAAACTTCACCAAAAGTCTTCACCGCCCGCCACCCACCCGCACCTATATTTGATCGTCACATTACAATGATTCTAATTCTTAGTTTTGCATGATAATATGATGAATGGATGGCTCATTTTTAACAGCAGATTCAGTGACGTTAGAGTCTAGAGCTGATCTACGCATCACGGCACACGTCTGCGGCGCATTAAAGCCTGTGTTATGGCCACCAGAGCTCATCGCGGCTGGACTGGTGTTTATACCGGCCGCACCGCGGCCCAGAACTCATGCTTATCACATCTGTCTCATCACATCTTGTGGCGCGCGTCTGTTGTATGTTGTCTACACTGGATGCAGTAAACTGATGCCTCATTGGCTCGTTCTATTTATGATGTGCTGACACAAAGTTTAAATGATTTTCAATGGTCGCTTTGTCGCGTTCTGTTGCGGCGCAGACACGGTGTCAGCATAGTTTGTCAATACAGTCAGTAATGTAGCAGATTGAAAAGTTTTTCTGCAGTGCGATGGTGGTTTGAGTCTGTTGAATAGTGATTTAACACTACGTTGTCACCTAGTTGGAGAGACTCAATTCTAAGTAAATAAACAACAATGTCCCTGTCTTTTACTCTCACAATGAGCTTATCATATTCACATGCTACATTAGTAGGGCCCTATGATTTTCGCAATGCAGAAAACATGAATGGAATCGCGGAATCCAGTCATAAAAACTGAATTTACTGTATAACG
>NW_015512760.1:7046-8106 GCF_001515645.1 Sinocyclocheilus grahami | reverse complement strand
CATGTGATTCAGAGCGTGGTCACGCTGAAGGCATTCCCAAAGCGTAACCTGAAGACGTTTTTTTTATATTTTACTTGATTTCATTTTATATTTCAAGTTTTATTTCAAGTTCAACTCTGACTGAATGAGCTTTGCATTATTTTGCTCTGTTTAGCTCTGATTTACAGTTCTGGGGAATAACTAAATAAAAGTAGCAACTCTTCTATAGTGCCACATGAATTTCTATTAGGCCACTTTGACAAAATCCCATGTAATCGTGCAACAATAAGTTGATCCCTGCTGTTGCAGTGTTACTGTCTCTAGTAGCACCGTCTATGATCCATGATCTTCTTAAACTCCAGGCTCTGACTGAAGAAATCCTGCTTTTTCAGTAAAGCAGCTTGATGTTGTGGTAATCTGATAATTGTCCACGTTAATCCATGCGTGCAGTTCACATAATCGGCCTAATGATTTCATGCGGTTTGGATTGCCTGTCAAAGATGAACTTCAACGAAAGGGTTGGGTGTCTAGTACACCTTTTTTGCACTGTCCTTTGAACCCTGGAGGTTGATTATGGCACTGCAGTGGACATATGTTCCTCTCTGTGCTTTGGAAACATCAGAGAGAGAAACAGTACTTATATGATGAAAATAAAGGAGCGTGTTGAGGAATAAATGTTAAAAAATAAAGATAAAAGAATTTCTAACTAAAATAATTCTCAATTAAAATGTTTATTCTTATGATATGCATCACAGATTATTTGTAGAAACAAATTAATTATATCATGTTTGTTGTTTTTAATTCAAGTTTATTTAAATGTGATCTCTAAACGTTCCACCAGGGGGTGCCAGAGTGCAGGAAAAGAGCAACCTTTATTTCATTAATTCTGACAAAGGTCAAAGCATTATACATATATATATAATCCTTCATTGATTAAAACTGATTGGATTGCTTGCTATGCAGGCAAAAAATAATAGTAATAATATTTTTTTTCAAAAGGGCACAATGTACTGTATTAAAATTAAATAATTTTCTACACTGTCCTCATTTGTAAGTTGCTTTGGATAAAAGCGTCTGCTAA
>NW_015512760.1:4193-6116 GCF_001515645.1 Sinocyclocheilus grahami | reverse complement strand
GTCTTTAAAAACATTATAATCAGTTGTATGCTCTAAATAATTTTAATCACATATATAATACATTATACTGTAATACTTATTAGTAATTAATACCTATTCATGGTTATTACACTGTAAAAAACAAATGCTGTAAAAACAAAAACAACAAATACATTCTGGGCAGTGTTTAGTGATCAGCATGACCACTAAAGGTAGTCACTGCTGAGCTGATATTTACACAAACAGCACAACCGCCACTGTGATATTGCTTTTATTCAATATTAATATGTTGGTGACAAATTATACAGTTATTTCATATTTTCCTTCTCCACCGATGAAAATAGTTCCAAGTGAAGCCAAAGTATAAATCTTTGCATGTTGCCAAGCAGCACACAGATTAAAAAGTCATATTTGAGTGGAGCGTTGTATAATCATTCAACTCCAGCTGCGCTCCAGGTTTTCCATTTCCTCAGTAGTGAGAGAAACCCGCTCTGAGCTATTACGGAGGCCGTATCTAACTGTTGTATAAAATGCATTAAACAATTGATCAAAACAAAACTTCATGTGTTTCAGATTTTATTTATTTTTTGATAAAGAAAATAATGCTTTTGTTCAGCAAGGGTTAAATATGGGTATCATCACTGATGTTTTTGTTATCTGATGGCTTTTTTTCTTCAGTAGAACAGTAAATAAGTTTCTTTGGATGAAACCATGGTCTCTATGGATTCATAAAATGCAAGCTAGCAGCTATCATCACTTGAAAGTCAAAAAAGCATATAAGTGCTACCAGTGTTGGGGAAAGTTACTTTTAAAAGTAATGCATTACAATACTGCGTTACTTCCTAAAAAAGTGACTAATTACGTTACTTAGTTACTTTTTATTGAAAGTAATGCGTTACCTTACTTTTGCGTTACTTTTTAAATCTGGGCTGGGCTTGCTTGTTTGCTTTTAATATAAAATGTTCTATTTTTGGCAAATGTAAAAGCCCTTTCGCACCAAAAGCCTCAGGTTGAAGGAAATGTAAATTCACGTCTGTACAGTAGAACACAGAAGAAGAACGTTCAACACTCTTCAGCAATAAAAGAAGAATAAATGTTAGTTTATCTTGTGTAATTTTTGCTTATTAGTATGGTTGAATTGGATCATCGAATGTCAACAGCAAATTGGCTAATAAAATGGGATTAAATACATAAAGGATATTTGCATTATTTAACATATTTAATTATTGCAGCTTTGCGTCATATTCTGATTTGCTTTTAACTGTTTTTTTTTATTTTGAAGAAAACTAAATCTGTTTTTTTTTTTCTTTTGTGAGTGAGATGAATTAATGCATGTTCACATTTATTCTAGAACTAAAGTAACATCTTACTCCCGATTTCTCTCAACATGGGGACAGGAGAGCTTTCAATCAATAAATGGGGGAAAAAAGTAACTGGCATTACTTATTTGAAAAAGTAACTCAGATATTTTCTTGTAAATTAAAAAGTAAAGCGTTACTTTACTAGTTAACTGAAAAAAGTAATCTGATTACGTAACTTGCGTTACTTGTAATGTGTTACCCCCAAAACTGCATGCTACACAAAATTACTGTGCCAAAATCTGTTGAACATTATTTATAACATTAGTAGCTGTAATCCATAGTCTCAGGCATATGGTCCTGAGTGATGTCCGGTGAGGATGTGAGGAGTTGGCATCATCTCTTCTCAGGTGTTCTGGATCCAGACTGAAGCTTGTGTAAATCCTAGTTACTGGATGTCAATCCCGTGGCAAAAACAGAGAAACAAATAGAAACATAATTAGCGTAGCTGCTGTTCCAACCAAGCAAAATTAATTTGTTTAATGCAAACTAAAGAAAAATTATGTGCATTTGATCAGATATAACTGCAGTACAAGATTACGCGATGCATTATTTGAATGCTTGGCCAAAGAGATGTGTCTTTAAT
>NW_015512760.1:0-939 GCF_001515645.1 Sinocyclocheilus grahami | reverse complement strand
CACAAAATAATGGTCTTTTTAGCAGCATCATATGACCCCTTTAATAAAGTGGTGAAATGAAAGGTGTTATGGTTCATGTAAAAAGGTGAGTTGTTTAAGACTAGTTTATTCACTTTATATGCTTTAGAAATGTTAAACATCCGTGTTTCACATCATTATTATGTGCTTTAATAAAATAACTGCTTACTATATTATGTAAACAAACTGGTAAATTGGTTATTTGAACTAGTTAATTGAAACCAATTGTCTGAAAGAAACAGTTCACAGAAGAAGAAGAAACATTAGCCTGAGGCTATGGATTACAATTAATAATGTTGTAAATAATGTCAGTTTCTTGCACTGATTGTTTTGCTTCGTAAGACTTCAATATATTGTCAGGAGCCATTGTATCAAATTTTGACTAATTGAAATTCCTTTAAAACCGGGCAAAAGAGTCCATCATCTCTACTGCTGTACCACAATTGGCTGCGAGCAACGTCGCTCAAACGACAAATCCTCTCAAGTCCTGACTTCCTCCTCTGCTCTTTGCGTGGGCGGCGCTGCGCGGTACAGTCTCCACAATCCCTCTGTCCTCCCACGCACCCTCCTGCCCTTGACTCTTACAGATCGTAGGAGGAGGGAGAGGAGAAGCGGTAATCTCTTCCTGTTTTGAGGTTGCAGCGACCGATATCTGTGTTTTCCGCTCCATCCCTCTGGACTGTTTCTCCATGCCCGTGCCGCAGCTCAGATGGGGGGAGACTTAAGTGCAGCAGCGGTTGTCTGGCACGTTAACGCGCGCGGCAGGTCTCTCTGGCGGGCCATCCCGAACACGGGATGCTGAACGAGAGCCGCGAGGGTTTGTTTGAACTGGGCAGGCAGCTCCAGCGGGAAGGAGACTCCCAAGCTGCTCTGCACTGCTTTTTGAGCTGCCTGCTGGGACTCACACATGTGCAGAGCTTC
>NW_015512759.1:7386-8110 GCF_001515645.1 Sinocyclocheilus grahami | reverse complement strand
TTTATATATATATATATATATATAGAAAGAGAGCGAGAGAGATTCATATATAAATTAATTATTAATATATAAAATATATCAGCTAAAATATAAATTAAATTAGAAGGTTAATAAATATATATATTGCAAGTAATTTACAGAGTTTTAAGGCATTAATTTCAGCTACTTAGAAATAAAAATGTAAAATAATTTTTAAATGCCGCAAAACTTGAAATAGCTTTAAGAAATCTACATGTACGTACTCTTGACTGAAAATCACGTCTGCTGTCGAGCGTGGTTTCGTGCTACGTCGTGTTCTTTCGGTAATTTCCGTTTTGATTCGGTAATTTCCGCTTGCTCTCCTTCCTGTGTTGATCCCCCGTCCCCAGTAAAGGCACTCGGAGGCCATTATCCTGCAACCATTTTCTTTTCTTTCATACCTGAAGAAAAATAAATCGTTTTTATAAATCAATTATTTATTCGTGCAAGCTGACCAAGCGCTCGTTGGACACCTGCACCTTTACACATCGTGAGGCACGCGCACCTCGCCTCGACAATCCTTCGGATAATTTCGGCTGCTTTCGTGCGCCGCTGTTTTGAAATGGACGCGACTGAACCGGCGGCGAGGGCACTCGAGCTGGGCGACGCGTCTGCGGGAGAGGCGGTAGGTTCGGATACCGAGTCGGAGGCCGAAGTCGCCACGATGACTGTGATGGGAGAAGCGGGAAACATCGACATCACCGAA
>NW_015512759.1:2583-3212 GCF_001515645.1 Sinocyclocheilus grahami | reverse complement strand
ATCAAGACTTTGTAAAAGAGCATAATAGGACCCCTTTAAACTAAATGAATTACAGTATTTCTATACGCGTGTGTGTTTTTCCCTCTCAGGTCCTCAAACCCCGAGCACCCCTCTGACGTCTGGACACGATAAGGACGTCTCTAAGTACAACTGGGATCCGTCGGTTTACGACAACGAGCTCCCCGTGCGCTGCAGGAACACCAGCGGGATTCTGTACAAAAGCAGACTGGGCTCAGGTACACAGTCGACACAAGAGGGCGTCACACGACTAACACTAAGCCAGCTGTGTGTTTCAAAACCTCTCAGGAAGTGTGCAGGAAATCAAACACATGATCATCTGCAGGTTAACAAGCTGCCAGGACAGTATTGACAGTAACAAAGGCTGCAGCCTAATTTGCATTTGGGAGGAAAACTCATTGCGATTTTGCTGTTCAAAAAAATTGCGATTTAAAATGTTTGTCATATTTTTCAATGTTTTTCAATGTTTGTAGTGCTGCACAACTTCAAATCTTTGTGATTATATATGAATATGACTATAAAGCAATAATTAATAACAACAATTATTATTACTTTTATTATGATGATTATTACAGAATAAATACATAATACTAAATATTTCACTTAAAAAT
>NW_015512759.1:0-981 GCF_001515645.1 Sinocyclocheilus grahami | reverse complement strand
ACACACACACACACACACATAATCATAACAGAATATGCACACACACATACAGCTCACAGGAGGAACCCTTTCCAAAAACATCCCCAGAGACTCATTCAGCAGAACAGCCCAGACCTGTTGCAGTATTCGACTGGAGTGTGTGTGTGTGTGTGTTTGTTGACAGGAGCGCATCCTGAACCCTCATGCAGCGTCCTGTACGTGTGCGGCCTGCTGTGATGATCTGTCAACAGTGAGTGACACGGTGACTCATTCTCATAAATCATAATCATACCGCTGAGCTGACCTGGGTAAAGAGTGCTCTGAGTAAATATAGAAAAATTAAGAAAATGATAACTGAAATAAAAAAATGAATACAAAGGAAACAAAACTGTAAATTAAAAATATAGTATACTAAATAATGTAATAAATAAATAGAAAAATTATGGTTGTGTTTAAACAGTAAACCTTTTTGAGAGAAACTCAATCAAGTGAATATATAAATGTATATTATATAAATTATTATTATATAGATACTATTATTAAAAATGAATATAAAATAAAATTATATACAGATAAAAAATATTTATTCAGATAAGATGCATATTTATAAATAAAGGAAAGTAATAAAAAAAATATGTATTATGAAATAAAAAAACCAAAAAACTTTGCTCATGTTTAAACGGTAAACCTTTTTGAGTGAAACGATATATTTATTTATTAATTATATGATTTATATTACAAGTTACCATTATATAATACTTATATGAATTGTTATTTAAGTATTATTATTACACAATAATATAAAATCATAAAATTAAATATTAAATACAGAAAAAATATTCAAACAAGCAATATATTTCTAAATAAATATGTAAAAAGGAATCAAAATAAAAAATATACTATGAAATAAAATTAATAAAATATTATTATATAAAGGTTATTATTAAAAAACTGTAAAATTGTAACACCAGCTATAATAAAACAACCAGAGTCACACAAATT
>NW_015512758.1:7198-8110 GCF_001515645.1 Sinocyclocheilus grahami | reverse complement strand
CGTTTTTATGGTTTATTGTTTACGTAAAAAGGTGAGCTGATGAAGTCAAGTTTCTTCACTTTATATGCTTTAGACATGTAAAACATCCATGGTTCAAATCATTATTGGGTGCTTTAATAATATAATTGTGTATACGTTACGTCATCGCATGATTACATAAACGAACTAGAGAATTAAACCAGTTCACGGGAAAGAATCAGATTTCCCTGAGGCTCTGGATTAGAGTTAATAATGTTGTAAATAATGTTCAGTTTCTTACACAGACTGATCTTTTCGCTTCATAAGACCTCAATATATCGCCAGGAGCCGTGGATATTCATTTTGTGTTCCTTGATCTGCTTTTTTATTCTCAAAAACATTTTTAAAAGCTTTAAATAAAGCAGCTTAAAAGGTCAGCCAGCTATTATCATTTCAATTATTGTGCCTTTAACCCCAACATTAGGGGTGCTTTTTACCACAAATACCATACTTTTACATATTCTTCTGTTACTGAAAAACTGAGTTTTTGTGCTACCAAGTGGTTCAGAGGAAAATAAAATCAAATGTGCCTTTTCCCCCGATAAGCCTTTAGCACTGTTGTACCCTACACATTAACTCAGTATTATTTGTAATGAATATCTTCATTTGTTCCTCCTGTAGACCACACATACACATCACAGATGCATCAATAAATGCATTTGTTTCAAGAATCCCTTCTCTAACTTTTTTTTTTCTCTGAAGCTTCCAAGTATACATAATTATCGGTTATTGGTATCGGTGATAAATTATAGAATACCACAATATATTATAGAATATTTTTGCAGGAGCTTTTATTGATGGTCATTTTGTTTTTGTAATCTGGCTCTCAAAATTCATGCAAAGATTTAACAGCCAATATATGAGTTATGGGCTGCTAAGTACACAAAATTATCG
>NW_015512758.1:4811-5590 GCF_001515645.1 Sinocyclocheilus grahami | reverse complement strand
CATTTTTTGCATCCCGATTTGAAGCGGCTCCAGAAGGTTTCAGGACACTGAAGTCACACTTAAAACCATCTGAATGTCATTATAGCAGACGCAAAAGATCAAAGCAGGTGGAGTCTGCAATTCAGCAAACAAATGAAAGCACACGCTGTACATCACTGTAAATCTGTCCATCCTCAGCGAGGCGTTCGCTCTCAGAAGAACTAAACGAACTTCCTCTGGCTCGTGAGAAACTCTTCACAAACTAAACAAGCCGCAGATCAATGAGCTCAAGAGTCGATGGCTCGCTCATGTTCTAACGGCTATTTCAGTTTGAGGGCGCATGAAACAAGACTTATTTTGTACATACAGTGCAATTTAGTTATTTAATTTGAAACTGAACATTTTTGCAGAACGTTAAGAAATACAAGGAAAGGAAAGAAACGAGTGCCTTCCATAGCATCCAGTTTTTGAATCACTGTCAGATATTCCACTGTTTGCACTCTTGTTGTGCGCTGACTGAACATCACACTGAAAGACAACAACTTGATGATGAAACCTTCATGAAATACAAAGGAATTTTATGTATTTTTCCATGTATCCGGAAAATGTCCAGGCAGAAAATTACCAGTAGACTACACTTTGGTTTTTCTACAGATGTATGTTCCTTTCTGCACTCTATATTCCTAAAATTGAAGGCAAAGAGTTACAATTATTAATATATATACATATACGTATAGCGTCAGTAAGATTTAGTTTTTTAAATAATGCATCACAGTTTCCACAAAAATATTGTGCAGCAC
>NW_015512758.1:0-1271 GCF_001515645.1 Sinocyclocheilus grahami | reverse complement strand
ACACCGATCGATCTTCAAGTCGAACACACCTCTTTACTCTCGCGTATCACGTGACCGAGTGTAGTCGCAGTCTCTGCGGTTGAAAAATCACATTTTTTCATATCGTGATATTATCGCAAATGCAATTAATCGTTAAGCCCTAATTCATATTGCAGATTCAAAAAATTGCAACTTCATATTGACCTTTTTGAGGTTGACACTTAAAACACCCTGTTCTACTGGCAATTTGTTGAATACATTAAAAAAAATCCTACATGTGTTAAGTGCCAGTAAAAACAAAAAACATCAAGAAAATGAAACAAGGCAATTTTCCATGGCAGGCATTAGTACTTCAGCATTAGTCATGTAATGACTAACACTGTGAACCGCAGCAAAGTCAAAGTTTACAGTGCTGATCTGAGTGTTTGCCAAGCAATTTGGGCCTGTGATGAATATGCATTAGACATGTCTATGCCTCTTACAAGTCCTACTGCATTGGATGCCGGTATCAGCCACTAATACAGCAATCTGAAGGTCTACTTTTTACTCTCCGGTGTTCATAAAGAGCTAAATTAATTCCTACATGCAAACCTAAAATGAATATTCATGCACTTATGAGAAGCTGTTATTTGCAGCAGCAGCATAATGGAACACAAAAACGAGACATGACGAGTGCTGAAACCCTGCCATCGCTACGCTGGACTAAACAAATAGTGGCAAACCGAGTGTTTCTGTCCTGCTAAGCGCTTTGTTGATGATATTAGCTGACGTGATATACAGTATAAGCTGTCTCAGTGAGCAGATCCTAAACGGCAAACTGAACTACAGTCAAAAGTCTGGCTACTGTACATGAGACTAGAAAATTGTGATATTACATTTCATACAGCCGTGAGATTGTGTTTCGCCAGGGCGAATGAGGGCAAACTGGGATTCAAGGCAGACAAAAGATTCAACAGTCAGAGGAACGGCTTGAATGTGTGTGGGTGGAATTATCCCGAAAGCAAACATCTCCACTGTCACTGCATTTGGCACATGGAGAAATGACAGAGATCTGACAGCGAGAGAAAGGTCACAGACAGCCAATTAACCCCGCGAGTCAGCCCAGAGCTTTCATTAGTGCTGTGGGTGCGGCCGGCTGTCCTCAACAACACCGGTGTACCAGCAACTCACTGCATGTGCGGCTGAATAATGGAGTGAAACGTGTGGCCAAAATGTTGTATATGCATTAAAAATACATTCTGAAAAGCAAGCATAAAACACTCCTCACAAATATGACTCATCTGGATGCTGAT
>NW_015512757.1:7430-8111 GCF_001515645.1 Sinocyclocheilus grahami | reverse complement strand
TGTGTGTGTGTGTGTGTGTTGCAAATTGATTTTATCTATTGTATTTTATTATTGCTTATTAAATTAATTATTTTAAACTAAAGGATTTATAGCCTACTTTGATTTAATGGTGATTTAGGCCTATTTAAGAATTTTGCGCTGCTAGTTTTATGCATCAAAGACGAAAAACAGAAAACAGCTATCCCAATAAGGACAATCCAAGTTAGGGAGTGTCTCAAAATTGTGTATATCTATAACTATATATATATAATTCCATGACTGTAATAATTTACAAAAAAAAATCACTTGAACAGGAAGTTATATATATAGACAGTTTTATTAAGTGGAGTGGTCTGCGAGAACTGGACATTGATTTTATTGGTGGTGAGGATGGTTGGCCTGAAGGTGTTCAAAGCAGACTTGCTGGGAGAGTGCAGAGTAAGCAAAGGCTCTGTCACCCCTACATTTCAATCTAGCTCTGGGAACCAAAAGCAGATGCTTATCTGTGATCTGAGTGGTCTAGCTGGATTGTGTACAATAATCAACTCAGAGAAATATGGAAGAGCAAGGTTGTTTAGAGCTTTGTACTACACAAATAGCAGAATTTTGAATTGAATAGGATAATTAATCGGTAGCCAAGTGTAATGAACGCAAGATAGGCATTATGTGATTCCTTCTGCGACTACCTGTGAGCAAACGAGC
>NW_015512757.1:5243-5958 GCF_001515645.1 Sinocyclocheilus grahami | reverse complement strand
GCTATAAGTAGAGCACACTCTCACTCAATTACAGTTTGGCATTGTTGGATACTACAGGCCACTTACTGTTTTATGATTAAATGTGCTTAAATACAGAGTGCTGTGTTATACCTGTATTTGTGAGGACATCTAAAATTTGTATCCTGTTATCCCTGTGAGAAATTTAAAAAAATTATTAATTAGACAGATGAAACATAATTCATTGCATGATTTAACTAAAATAATGTGTTGTCAACCAGATGAGGCTTCTGAAATTAAGGGACTATTGAAAGAGAAAATCGTTGAAAAACTATTTTAAACAGAGCAGTTTGCTCAGACACAATTATGGTTAGAATTTATAAAATGTCAATTGGTTTAATCTAGATGAGATCAGATGAGTGTTCAAATTCTAGATGAGATCATATGGCTTCTGGAACAGTCTTTGACAAACCAGAACAAGTGCAAAAACATTTGCAGAAAGAAAAGATGAAGTGGCTGATGGGCCTTCAGCTCCCCTCATGAAAGAGGAAGCATCTTTTTTTAGAGTATGTAGTAGATTTTTTTTTGCTTATATATGCGAATTGATCTTCTTGACACCTGCTTGAATCATGTAATCTGGCAATGATTTAATTAAAAACAATAATGGCCACTTACAGTGCCTTGCAAAAGTATTCATAGTAGTCAAGTATACATTTTTTTCACATTTTCACTATACACCATACTGACAAAGCAAAAA
>NW_015512757.1:1896-3206 GCF_001515645.1 Sinocyclocheilus grahami | reverse complement strand
GTTTTTGCCAGCATTTACACATACTGTATGTGGCTTTTTGTAACATTTTTAAAAGAAAAACGTAACATTTTTAAAAGAAAATCTGTGAGTGTTGCCAATGCCATAGCACATCTTCCTGATACAAGGGTAGCTGCTTTTTTTCATGCATATCCAGGTGTTTTGAATCTTATTCTTGATGTTAATTCTCAAAACAACAATAATGCCATCGTTCTTCTCACTACAGCGTTATGTGTTTGGTCTTATTGTGCATAATTGATCAATGCTCAATATTCCAAAGAACAAAAATTTGTCTTCATAATTTAGTCAATCATTCCAAAACAGGATTCCTTTTTTGAACATATTTCACTGCAAAAACATCACATCATAGTAGGAAAATAGGTTACGAATGTTTCATGTTGACATCAAGGGGATTGTTCAACAAAAAAAGAAAATATGCATTATTTATTCACCCTTGTGTTGTTTGAAACTCGTATGAAATTCTGATAGATATTTTTGCATGCAAATACAATGGATGGGAATTGCATTTATTTTAGCTTCAAACACATGATGCATTACTCATAAAACTGACCACAGGCATAAAACAAAAGAACACTCATATATTATCAGCAAATCTTGACACGGGTCAGCAATTTACTGCACAGCAAGTTCATAATCAGATGTTAGCTTCATTTAATGGTGGAGACTACGAAGCTGTCGAGGTCAAAACAGTTTAGAACAACATGAGGGTGAATACATTTTGTGAATCATTTAAAATATTACTTTTAGTAGTTTTCTAAATTGATTACAGTAACATCGGGACATGAAAAAGGGTTTCTGCAAGAGCTGTAAGTTATGAGAAACACTGTGCACAAAAATGCACTGCAATGTGTCTGATGTTGTGCAGTGCTACTGTGTTCAGTACCTGAACCTGCATTCCAGTGTAGAAAGGTGTGATACAAGATTCAATCTATATAATTCCCTGGATTATGTTTTTGTTTTTTTCCTGCATGTTTTTGTATGTTGGTTTCACATGACTTGGTGGACAATAGTTTTTCATGTATTAAAAATATTTTTAACAAAACTGCTTCTTTTCTTTTTACCCTAAAAAAAGAATAAAAGATTATGCCAAACTTGTTATGATAGGACAGTTGTATCATCATGATATTTTTTTTCATTTATTGAGCAGTTGATAACATGTTCATCATTGTAGAGGTTTGTTCATATCATTTAATGTATGAATTGCATGTATTTTAGATTAAATCAAGAATTTATCTATATATCTTGTTTTCTCTCTCTTCAAGAGATGATGTGGAGGACCCTGGCAGTGTTGT
>NW_015512757.1:0-236 GCF_001515645.1 Sinocyclocheilus grahami | reverse complement strand
AAAACCTGTTTGAAAAATGTAGGCTTGCCAAGCCAGAAGGATTACCGATGTCTTGAAATTTCTCTGTGATATCTCTAGATTCTGTAATCTGCCACAAAAATGTCTGTCATATTCTTACATATTCGTACTGTCTTTTAGCCAGTCAGAACATTTTGAGGAGCTCTTTTCTTGTCAATCATTTTACACATTTACACGACCCATAAATTAGAAGCAGGAAGCTGAGACTGGTAGGGGCA
>NW_015512756.1:7224-8113 GCF_001515645.1 Sinocyclocheilus grahami | reverse complement strand
TCTCTCTCTCTCTCTCTTTCCTCTTTGAAGCTGCATTAAAAGCCACTTGGTTTACAAATCTGAGGGGGCACAATGCTCCTAACAAACAGCAGAAAACTCAAAGGAGGCAGGGACAATACAAATTCAGGAGTGGACAGCAGCAACAGGAATATTTCTTAGAATATGTGGGAAGTACGGCTAAATCCATTTTTTCCCCCATGGGTGGGTGTGAATGCTGTGCCTCACCCACAGAAACTGCACAACTCTCCAGGTCTTTTCATCTGCAAAATAGAGGAAAATGCAAAGTTTCTTCTGCACTATTATTATTAAACCAACATGTCCAACAATGGAGGTAAAAGTATAAGG
This sequence comes from Sinocyclocheilus grahami, assembly GCF_001515645.1. Taxonomy (NCBI): domain Eukaryota; kingdom Metazoa; phylum Chordata; class Actinopteri; order Cypriniformes; family Cyprinidae; genus Sinocyclocheilus; species Sinocyclocheilus grahami. Next base: position 7,768 of record NW_015512756.1, on the reverse strand, counting down.
AAAATCAGAATGACAGAATTCCGGGGAATAATGGTGAATGGGAGGAAAGCTTTTCAAAGGGAGGTGAATAAAGAAAAGCTAATTTCCCTAACTAAACCTCCAACAGGGATTTTAATTGGCCATTCAAATATTCAATTACAGAGGATTTGAGTATCACTTATTTCTAATATTTGACCTTCCATTACGATGGCAGGTGTGAAAGCCATTAAACGAAACCAATCTTGTTATTGAATACTAAGGAGTACAGAAGACCACTGCTGAGCAACACTTACAAAGAACTTCAGAACCTGTGAAATCAGAAAGTCTGCATGAGCGGGAGCTGAAATTGTCTCAGTTTTCAACTTTGCACATTTACATGTTTATTTCCACAAAACAAGAGTAGAGAAAAGCAGAACACTCAGTGGGAAAAAGACCTCTCTTTGTAAATTGCTATTTGTAAGATCTGAATAAATTGTCATACAAATACATTTCTGTACAAATCTGTAATTTCAATGTCATATCAATGAAATAACTGATTGTAACAATAAATATATATATATATATA
>NW_015512756.1:1678-3576 GCF_001515645.1 Sinocyclocheilus grahami | reverse complement strand
AATAGTTAATATCAGATTTGGATGGTTGCATTCTACTTTTTATTTTTATTTTCATTTTATGGACATTTCAGTTTTAGTTATCATGGCACAGGAATCTACCAAGGAAGCAACAGAACATTGCCAGATTTAGATTTACAAGAAGATTCGCCTGCATTTAGACAGGAATCACAGTCGCAGTAAGCAATGTGTCTGCCACTTGTTTATTCCTGTGCAGAGCCGACAGAAGACAAGACACGCGCCGATGGTCATGACAACGGCAAACTTTAAGATGACTCTCATGCGGCATTTCAAATACAGAACCGAAGCTGATGCAAAACCAAGCAAAATTGGGTTTAGTTCAATATGCCTCACAGCAGCACAAATGTGTTTAAGACACAGCGAGTAGCTGGAACAGGCCGTAAAGTCTTAGCGACTGTCCTTGGCTCCTCTGTTAAGAGAGCGTTTCACAGTTAGCAGCTCTGACTCAGGCTGACTGCCCTGGAGATCATGTAGGGGAGTGAAAATATGAAGAGCTGATTCACAACACCTTCTCATTAGCATGTTAAAGGTGGGAGCTGCCATTTGCAACTCAACAGCTACAAGGTGCCAATGAAGCATAAACTCCGTCGCCAGCACACGTTTTCTGGGCAGTTGTTAAACAGCTCATTTAATACCACACACAATCGCTCAATACTGCTTTCGAAAATGGTCAAAAGTGTTGAGTAAGCCTGCTGTTTTTAGAATCAATAACCCTGATGTTTGATACACTCAGCCGTCTGGCTATTACTCTACTGCAAAGGCCCTTTGGGCGAGTACAGAGCTTTCAGATGCTCTTCCCCTCTAGTGGACATGTTGTCATGACAGGCTGTCATTTTGAGGAATGGCTCATCATTGTCATGCCGTTGAACAGCTCCGATTGAGCTGCGCAGCTGGAGTTATGTTAAGTGTAAAGCAAAAGTGACAGAAATGCTAATCAAGAATCAAAACTGACACCGCATTGCCATCGATGCACATCAGGCCGTCAATGATTTATTAGTCAAAGTAAAAGCATGTGTCACCAGCCTCAGGTCTCATGGGTAAACATGCCACCAGCTAAAGGTCCAGCACTTAGTAAATATTTTTCCACGATACACACCAAGGACAACATTCTCGACAGCAACATGCGAGGCAGGTAAGTGTCATTTTTTTAATCCAACAATGGGGCACTTTTTGATAAGCACAAATACAAAATCGAATAAATAAATCACGAAGTAAAATTCATGAAATTAAAACTTCAGATACAACTTGTCCTGTGTTCAAATCCCATATAGGATACAGTCATTTATTACTTCAAAAGCAACTGAAAGTCATGCTATTTTTGAAACTGTACAACATGGGAAACTCCTGGTAATTTTTTTTTTTTTTTTTATTCTGCTTTAAACTACACTAAAATCTGTAAAACAACAGAAAAGTTACTGGCAGCTCATTACGGGGACATTATCCATTAATTGTAAGGCCATTTCTGTTAACTCTAAAACACATAAACATTGAAAAACTTACACTTACTACTTAATGTTACCAATAATAATAAAACAAAATATCTGCCAAGATAAATGTCACTGTTCAACACCAAGAAAAACAGAAACAATTATTGTAGCTCAAAAGCATGAACAATAAAACAGTTTGTATCTTAACTTTTACCAAAATTACAAGCTGTGGTGACTTGTAAATGCTTGTTTAGAATTTTTCAACTGAAAATCACTTTCAGACAATTGATAAAACATTGAAAAACAGAAAAAACTATCACATTGTCAATGCAATTGTTTAGCATTTTTAGCACCAAGAACCACATTTCATGTTTTGGTTCTAAATGATTCATTTGAACAGCATACACTACAGTTGGGGTCAGTAAGATTGATTAATTGATTGATTGATTGATT
>NW_015512756.1:0-494 GCF_001515645.1 Sinocyclocheilus grahami | reverse complement strand
GTAATTTGTCATACCACAGGATCATTTAAAATTAACTAAAAAAATTAATTGTAAGAAAAAAGTAAATATTTTCCATATTTATATCTAAATAAATCAGTTTTGGCTTCAGTATAATTAAACAGCTAATCATATAATTTTGAAAACATAACATTGTCTTTACAATATCATTTTTATATTATAGGAATAATCATTGGCATCAAAATGTTTAAAAACACTAGATGTAAGATATAAACTTTCTCTTATACGTTTACAAAAAATGTAACCTAAAATATTGCCTTTGAATGAATGAAAATCAATCAAATAATATGCAGATTCCAATACAAAGTAAATATTTCCCAGCTTAATTTCTCAATAAATTCATTTTGGCTTCAGTACAATTAAACAACTAATCATATAATTTTGCTGTAACACTTTACAATAAGGTTCATTAGTAAACATTAGCTAACTACTTTAGGTAACATGAACTAAGAATGAACAATACTTCTACAGCATTT
>NW_015512755.1:6504-8115 GCF_001515645.1 Sinocyclocheilus grahami | reverse complement strand
GATAATCTGGGTGTAACAGACAGGACGTGACATGACTCTGGATGAACTGCTGAGACGTGACAAGACTCTGGATGAACAGACATGACGAGGCTCTGGCAGATCAGCTGAGACTTGACTTGACTCAGGAATGGAAGCTGTGACTTGACTTGACTCATGAAGATCAGTTGTGACTTGACTTGACTCATGACGATCAACTGTGACTTGATCTGCCTCATGAAGATCAGCTGTAACTAGACTTGACTCATGAAGATCAACTGAGAAATGACGGTGCGTTGTTGTGGCCGCCATTTTGTGAGTGCGCTCCGGTGCGTCCGCCATTTCAGTCACAGACGCGGTGTCGCATTCCTCCTCCGCGACACCCACAGTAAATGAGGAGGCAACTCACAGCAAAGCATAGTCCATAAACTGACAGAGTGATGAACGCCGACCCTCACGTCTAAGCTTAGACATCAGCGGTTGATTAATACCTTCGCAAAAAAACTATCAGCAAACAGTCCGGTAAATCAGAGTAATAGGCAATGGATAAATACTCTTGAATATAGTCCTCGAGCGATCGCTTGCCCTGCTCGAGAGCTAATAACAGTCTTGCAACCTGGCCAATGTTCATCAGAAAAGCTGCTGGATCCTTGTGTGGCCAAGTATTCTGTAACAGGGCGAACGAGACGTGCGGATCCATACGCAAAGCTTTATTCATAGACATGGTCATACACAGGCAGGGTCGAGCATCAGCAAACAGATATGTATAAGACAAGACAAATAATATTCTTAGGGCTGGCGTGGGTCATCAATCGATGTACAGAATCCAGAGGGCTTGACAAGAGGGGCAATCCAGAAACATGAGCAATAGTCCAGACGGGGTACAAACAGAGTCCGAGCGGCGAGACAAGGGTTAAATGCAAGATACACAGGCAGGAATAAGGAAACAGGAAATAAGGCAACACAAAATTAATAGACTAAACTAGAACTAGAAACTAGGCTCCGTAAAGCAGCTATCACTAAGTAAGTGATACATGCAGAACAATACTAGAGACTAAACAGAAACATGGAATGGATTCACATATATATATGTTCCTAAAATTTTTTGGAACCAAACTCTTCATATATATATATGAAGAGTTTGGTTCCAAAAAATTTTAGTTTCCACCAAAATCAGTATTGTATATGGTCGGTATTGAAAAGTCCATTTTTAATTTTACGCAAAATGCGCTATCCGCTGAGTTATTCTGTCATGTTTTCTCCCTTTCTTTCCAAACCGCAGCAAACGCCAGTCTCCCTTCTCTGCAGAATGCGATATATCCGCTCAACCAATCACAGCGCACCATTCCACGCACTCTAGACAGTAATGGCGGCACTTTGAATACACCCAGCATCCTAGTTTTCCTCATCTACTTTGTACTTTGTGATCAACAAACAAACTTAGGGCTGCACGATAAATCGCATGTGATTGTCATGCACATCTCATCAGTAAAGCCAGTTTTGTGATTAATAGTAAATCTCCGCCACATGCTTTCAGATGGATACATAGAGCCGTAGATCACTGACTATGCAATATTGCATTCATGATCACAGATGAGTCACATTCGATTATGAATGCGATATTGCGTAGCTTGT
>NW_015512755.1:0-3733 GCF_001515645.1 Sinocyclocheilus grahami | reverse complement strand
CATACTTTTATTCGGCAAGGACACATTCAATTGATCAAAAGTAAACAGAAAAGACAAAAGGCAGTAAACACATTAAAGATGTTACAAATCTTTCAAGTATATTAGAAAATAGAATATATTTATTTTAAATTGTAATATTTTACTGCAATTTTATATTAGAGTAACTAATATATATATATATTATACTAATACTAATATACTAATATATATTAGAGTAACATTAGATGTTTAAACTTGCATAAAGTTTGGTTCTAATTCAGATCTATTTGTAAATCACTTCACAATAAATATAATTTAAAAAATTAAATTAAATGATTGCATTAAGCATTTTTAAGTTCCACGTTAACTTTGACAGTTTTTTTTTTATTATTATTTTTTTTTTTTATTAAATTATACTGGACTCCACTTTTAAACCCCTGGGACTAGATTGATCGAATAAAGAAGAGGAGCGAAAACCCAACTGCTCATTATGTGCCTTGAGCACGTACGCTTGCCATTTAAACCTGTACACTTGTCTTGTGATGTGACTGCTTATTGAGGGTGACAATAACAGTGGGCTGAAGTCTAAAGTATCCAAGAACATCTTATATGCTTAAATCTGGCGTAATATTTCAAAACGTGACAACATATTGCATGGTTCTTTTTTTTGTGGCTGAACAATGACAATGACAATCACACGTACAGTAAACACAACTAAGGATTGTGGATTTTTCTTGGCTGGAAAATCAGGCACCTGACCTCAATCCAGATGATTGTCTTCAGGCATGTTTTACTTGACTTCTAAGACTTCTAAGTAAGGCAATTTGGATAAAACAGTCTGAAATGGAAAACAATGGCAGACAGGCCTGCAGACACTCAGCGTTTGAGGGTGCATGTATGGATCACATCCGTCAGGCAGCCCTCAGGAACTCACTGAATGAAAATATATCAAATTAAAAACTAAGTATGACTGCTGTATTTAAAATGATTTTGTCAGGGTCTTTGGGCAGAGGATGGAGCGAGGACTCAGTATTGCAGAAGAATGGGTTTCTTTATTAAAATAAAACAAAACAAACAACAAAAACTACCCCGAGGGGGAAAAACAGGCTGGCAAGGCAAGGCAAGGCAAGACAAGACAAGGCAAGGCAAGGCAGGATCTGGACACATCCAGGGATTGACGATGACGAACTGACCCACGACTGCAAACACAAGGAGAATAAATGGAGAGCAAATGAGGAGGGTAATGAGGGAGCACATGTGGGGCAAATTAACTAATAATCAGGTAACAAGATGGGAGGGGTCAAGACAATTGACATGAGCACATGGCACACCGAATCAAAGACAAAAAGCCATGTGCTCACACAAAACAAAACACAAGCACATGGCCAGCAAAACAAATCACAAGCCATGTGCTAGAACAAGAGACACGAACACGCAGCTAATGAGAAAACTCATAAGCCACGTGTTCACACAAGACAACAAGAAAAGCACGCGGCTGAACACAAACCGCGTGCTTCACAAAACACAACACACGTGGACAGAAGAGCGCACGGCCGAGCGAACTCGAGACCGCACGCTCCCACAACAGACAGAACATGGAGCGCGAGTGTCCGGACCCCGACACGAAACCGAAACTCAAGACATGAGTGCCGGGATCTGAACACCACGCTCCAACATGAAACAGTACACGCAGACGAGAGCGCACGGCTCGAGCACACTCGAAGCCGCACGCTCACATGAAAACAATGACATGACGCGAGTGTCAGGGCTCTGTCACAAAACCATGAATTACACTAGACCGAAGTGACAGAACCCTGACAGATTTCTTCAAATTACCTTTTATATTCTAGAATGTGTCCATTATTGGAGAAGTCAAGGCTAGATGTCACATTGGGGAAGTTGTCTCAAGGTATCTGTAAAGATACATTTAAGCAGGTCCTCTTCATAACCCGGGACTGGGACAATGTTCCTGGTTTCCTCCATTGTAATCAAGCATGCAACTCCCATCTAAAACTCTGGGTGAACAGCAGCCAATACTGGAATGTCCTTAGTATATCCTTAAGCAAACTTCTGCATATCCCATTAAATTTACACATTTGGGTGGATGATACAGTGAAGTTTCTGGAACATTCAGATAAGGATTCTAATTTTGCAAACCAGTGCACTTTGTGTTGGCCACTAATGGCTAATGGAGTAAATAATTACAGAAGCAGCCTGCGATAAATCTGATTAGGCTTCTTCTCTGAGCTAAAGGAAGCTACGGGAAGACTGCTTTGCTGTAATTATATACACTGCAGCATAATGTTAATCCACGAGTCTTTCTGGGAAAGTAGTGCAATCTGTCCACAGTATTAGATTATTACTGTGAAATAAAAAAATAAGTATAATTGTGATTTAGATTAATCATCATGACATTTACCATTAATAGATAGTGTGGTGGAAGCACAGATGTATGTAGCTAGGTAGAGTTTGAATAATTGCCACTGCAGGAATTGCAAATGCAAGTTTACAGAAATGCACATTTATAGTTATTTGCAGTTAGCATATAATATGTAAATTATGCATATTTTTCTTCTCCTTGTGTATAATGTGATTTTCTATTTCAGGGTCAGTGACTCAAATATCTATAATGACTCACAATGTATTCATACACAACATATTTGAGTTTGAAAATGCAATATATAATAATTTCTCACTATGCTATTTTATCACCAAATCTTGAGTTGATTCTTATTTCTTTTTTTGGAACTGATTTATCATAGTTAATAAATAGTTTAACTAAATTGAGACAGAACACATTAACATTTTGCACTTCAGATACATGGATGATGCACTTACTTAACCAAAAAATGAAGTGTGAAATGATGGACACTTAATACACTTTTAAAGGCTGCAGCTTTAATTGCGTAGGGGTAGAGGCTGCCAGGATGTTGGACGACAAACTAGCTATCTAAAATTAATAGACTAGATGTATACTAGAGTATACATCACATTTTTATGTCTTTTATTTTGATATTTGTCACAGTCATGGTTCCTCTTTCCTGTCATGTGATTCCCTTGCCCCTCATGCAATCCCGTCATGTGTTCCCCTGTTTATGTGTCTTGTTTTCATTGGTTTGTATTTGGTTTTGACTGGTTTCTTGTTAGGTCATCAGTCTGTGTATATATAGCCCTCATGTTCCCATTGTCTCTTATAGCTGTCTTCCATGTAATCTTCTGTGTTTAGTTTTCTCAAGTCAAGTCGAGTCTTTGGTTATTTTGTATCTGCATATGTTTTCTTTAATAAACTGAACTTGGGTTCATCAAACTCACCAACAGTGGACTGATTGCTACAAGTATGCCATTTGGAACACAACTGTTGATTTCAACAGTGTTTACATGAGCAAGATACTAAACTAACAATGGCATACTCTAATAAGCATTCAAATGAAGGCAAAGGCACACTAATGTGAAAAAGTCTCACATTCCATTGCATAGTTGTATGGAGAACTCTGACCTACGAATTTGTAAGACAAGAAGGCATGTGGACAATAAAAGGTGATTATGTCACAGTTGTGACTGCAGCTATAGACCTTATGTAGCTCTGCCCCTTTTCACTGCGTTTGTTGTCTTCTGTCTTCTATTTGTATTTCCACACCTAGTGAACATAAGGTCATACAAATTTATGAATGAACTGCTCGTTTATCTTCCCAGTCTACTGACATTTGTGATGACATCCGCTTCAATGAATACGATAACTGTCATTAATTCTACA
>NW_015512754.1:2447-8125 GCF_001515645.1 Sinocyclocheilus grahami | reverse complement strand
GTTATAGTTTGCATTTTTTCTTTTGCCCTCTGACGAATTCAATTTATTGAATTATTTTTCACAACTTTGTGCATATTTGTGAGAATGGTCAAGTGGTCTAAGGTGCCTGACTAAAGTAATTTCCACTTTCCCAGTTGATGAGTTTTCTGGTCTCCAAATGGAGGTGTTGGTTCAAATCCCACTTCTGACAAAGGCTTTTTTATAATTGGAAGCAATGTTGAGACTGTAAACATTGTAGTTTTTATTATTTTGCCATCTGGCCAATGCCAATAATATAATTGTCTTTAACATCCTTGTGCTCACATGTCAGAATGGTTGAGTGGTCTAAGGCGCCAGCCTCAATACATTTCTGCTTTCCCAGTTGTTGAGATTTCTGGATTCCAAGAGGGGGTGTGGGTTCATATTCCACTTCTGACAAAAGGCTTTATAAGTATTGGAATCAATTTCGAGACAGTAAACGTAACAGTTGGCATTCTTTCTTTTGCCATCTGACCAATTCCATTCATAAAATTATTCTTCACAACCTTATGCATAATTGTCAGAATGGCCGAGTGGTCTAAGGCGCCAGACTCAAGGTGTTACTTTCTTCTCAGTCGTTGAAGTTTCTGGTCTCCAAATGGAAGTGTGGATTCAAATCCCACTTTTGACAAAGGCTCTTTTAGAATTGGAAGCTATGTTAAGACCGTAAACATTATACTTTCAATTGTTTATTTTGCCGTCTGACCAATGCACCTTTCCTTTTGCCATCTGATCAATTGCATTCATTAAAAAGTATTCCTCGCATCTTTATGCATAATTGTATGAATAACCGAGCGGTCTAAGACATCAGACTTTTACAGAATATTACTTGAGTAAAAGTCTTAAAGTATGTGATATTTATTGTACTTAAGTATTGAAAGTAAAAGTACAAGTAAATGCAAAATGGAAAAGAAGCAAATAAATATATATCAAAAAAATGTTCATACACAGATTGAGTAGCAAGATTGTGTACAGTTTTAACTCTTTCTTCCATTTTGTATTTTTGGGTAAGAATGAGAAGCGCTTAATCCGGTACTTAGTGTCTTTCATTCCAACGTAAGAAAACATTTCTGGAATCTGCATCTGAAATAGCATTTAGATGTATTTACACAGTTTATGTATCTCAAAGGGGACATGGATGCATTTAACCTGCAGTTACAGATGGATAAATAATGTTTTGTTTTTAACATAAAACCTTGAATACTGATATTTTAAATAATTTAAAACATCAACAAAATAGTCGAAATGTGAAATTAAAACCACCAGTAGGTGGCAGCAAGTGACTGTTAATGTCATTGAGATTCAACCTATTCATTCAAATGACTGATTCATTCAGAAACAAAGCATTATGCTGCGTCTCAATGTGCCTACTTATACTACGCCCTTAAAGTATGTACTCTTTTGGTGAAGAAAAAGTACACGCTTTTGAGTGTGTAGTAGAAGAGTAGGCAAGCTTTGGGACATACTATCACGCCACACAACTGCCTCTTTAACGGACGTTCTGTCGCATAGATACACGCGCCCTGTCACTGTAAACTGGCCTGTCAATCATCTTGTCACAGTTAACATCCTCCACATTGCATTTCATTTAACTTCCTACCGTATTGGAGAGAAAAGAAGTAGCACATTAATCTGCCAGTCGCGGGTCTTTCATGCCGGGAACCACAATGATGCATTTAAAAGTTAAGGACCAAACGGATGTTTATAAAAGTTTACATTGCTGTTGCAGATGAAATATAACACAGATAACATTAAATAAATATTTTTTACCAGGTTAAATGTTGAATATTAGTAACTCAAACCCCTTTTTCTGATGGTGCTTTCAAGCCATGTCGGATAGATCGTATTTACGAGTTGAACGCACATGAACGCCACCACAAAGTCGTTATTACGAGTGGGAAACTCTACATTTTCTTTAAGCCCAGAGTTTCCGAGTCGGGGGCGTGTCAATGAGAAACATGGCGGAATCGATGAATGCAACGTCTGTAGTTGACGGTAATTTTTTGTTTAAATTGATAGTTTAGTTGTCCTATACACTTAAATTGGTCATGTTCTTGTTTACGCAGCTGAAATCCAAGTAACAAAATGCAGACCCTGTTGTATTTTCTTGTAATTTATTAAAAGAAGGTACACCGCCATCTTGTGCCGACTAAACTGACTTGAACGCACCTGACGTCGTAATTACGACTTGTCAACTCGTAAGTACGAACGTCCCTGGAGGACTTGAACGCAGCATAAGCCTCTCTACCTAAAGGCCGGTCACACACATGTTTGTAGTTTTTAACGCGTTTTATTCGTGTTTGTAGTTCTGGACCGAAGCCTTCACCAAAGCGCAATGGATTGTGGGCAATCTTAGCCATTAGAGTGTGCACGGATCCACACTTCAAAAATCGACCTGAAATAGTAGACCATCCGGGGACTTTTGGCATACTCTTTTCATGCTTTCTTTCTTTCTTTTCATGCTTTGGGATACACTTATTCTAATCTTACATACTATTTAGGATGGTTAGTATGAACATTGAGACGCAGGGTTTGACTGTGTTAATGAATCACTAAATAATTTTTATCAACCGATTTGTTCAAAAAGCTGATTAATTCAATAAGTAAACACTGTCCATTGCTCAGAGACGTGTTCTTCTGACTTCTGACAATTTTGTACTAAGTAACGAATATGCTTCAGGGAAATGTATCGGAGTAAAAGTATACATTTTAATTAGGAAATGTAGTGGAGTAAAAGTAAAAGTTGGCTGAAATATAAAAACTCAAGTAAAGTACAGATACTCCCAAAAAATTCTTAAATACTTAAGTACTGTATCGAAATATTATTACTTCGTTACAATACGCCACTGCTCAGTCGTTGAGGTTTCTGGTCTCCAGAGGTAGGTGTGGGCTCAAATCCCACTTCTGTCAAAGGCTCTTTTAGAATTGGAAGCAATGACAGTGAACATTATAGTTTCTATTGTTTATTTTGTGATCTGACTAAATGCCAATGATAGAATTGTCCTTGACATCCTTGTGTCCACGAGTCAGCATGGCCGTGCGGTCTAAGGAGCCAGACTCGCCGCATTTACGGTTTCTCAGTTGTTGAGATTTCTGGTCTCCAACTGGAGGCGTTAGTTCAAATATCTCTTCCGAGAAAGGCTCTTTTAGAATTTGAAGAATTTGACATTGGATGTGGACTCAGATGTCAACTTTTGGTTGAAAGTAAAAACCCCCAACCTTAGTTTGATGACGTTCCAACTTCATTAAATAACTCCAAAAACAGCATTACCAGCTTCACTTATTATAAACCAGATTTACTTTATTTCTATCAGACATTTACAAAAGGTCTTATTGAGATTAACAGTGGTTTAGATGTTGATGTCTGTTTGAAAGTAGTAGTTTGCTTTTGTCACCATGATGGTGATAAGTGTTTAAGTGCTAAGTGCTTTAGTTGGGCAATTTGATTAGACTTTTTGATGTTTTTCTCTAGCTGTTGTAGCTATTTTTGGTATGGCAAAAACAGCGAGAGGACATGTGATTAAATGATGTTTGTTACTTGCTGATGATTAAGATATCATCACATAACAGTCTGACTATCTGATTTCATCTAGTCTAATCTATGGTATTAGTTGCACATTATTTATGATAGAAACTCAATGGTTATACAGATCAAGATCCAATATTTTAATTAGATAATTTCAAGAATTAAAAAAAACCTTCTGTCACACAAACATCAAGAATCAGTGTATGAATCTCAACAATGGTGCTTCATGCTGCAATGTTTTCTGGGTGCATCATACAAAACTCATGCAGGGTTCCCAGAATGCATTGCGACATGAAGCATGTCACCATTGTTGAGGTTCATACACTGATTCTTGATGTGTGTGTGTGTGTGTGTCTATGCATTCAGCAGTTCAAAGTGATATGTGAACAATGTGTTTTAAAAAAAAAAAAAAAATTGCAGATAGAAATACAGATTATCTGATTAAATCATTGCTGGACCTTATTCTCTTGAAACACGCTACTACAGTCATTAGTATGAAATTAATAGCATAGCTTAGACTCTAGATGAGATCAGTTAATCAGATCACTGAATGATGATATCTTTATTATCAGCAAGTAACCAACATCATCTCATCACATTTTCTCTTGCTGTTTTTGTCATAAACACAGTTACAGCAGCTAAGAACATCAAAAAGTCAAGAGTCAAATTGCCCAACTAAAGCAAACACTTCTCACCATAATAGTGACCTCAAACCAAACTTTCAAACAGACATCAACACACCTCTGTTAATCTCAATAAGAACATTTGTAAATGTATGACAGAAATAAAGTGAATCTGGTTTATAAGTGAAGCTGGTAATGCTGTTTTTGGAGTTATTTACGCTGGAGCTTGACATCAAACAAAGGTTGGGTTTTCACTTTCAACCAAAATTTGACCTCTGAGCAATGTAAGTCCACATCTAGTGTGATGGGAAGCTTTATTAGAATGCTAGACGATAATGTTCTAACAATGTTATCAACAAACATTTTTAGAATGTTTTTAGAGAATGTTATCTTACCTTTTAGCAAAACATTCTGGGAACTAAAATAAAACTTGCGGCTGAAAACATTCCCAGAACATGAAACATTTGTAGATGGGTGGGAAAGGCGCTATGTAAATGAAACATTATTATTATCATTTGGCCAAAGAAAACTTATTAAAATCGAAATTTTTCGATAATAATTTGTGCATTTTTCAAATGTTTATTAAAAGTGCAAAAAGTCATAAACAACAATATTTACTTTTTTTTTTTGTCATGGTTAAAAAACAAAAATGAATAGACGCAAAAGTGCACGGACCACAGTTTACTTCTTTTTTTTTTTTTTTATTCAACATTGTTTTAACATTAACTGAGGGTCAATAAGCGCAACATCATCACTTCATAATGTTGTTTAACATTATTTACTGTATTATTTACATTGATTTAAAAATCAATGTCATTACTATTGATTTTTTGTTGAAATATCCCCATTGTTTCAACATTAATTGCAAGTGCAAAAGCTTTAATTCAGTGCAGTTTGCATTGACGCATCAACATTGACTTAACATTGTTTCAATGGTTGCTTGCTATCTTGGACAGGATCTTATCCAGTTTTGTCCTCTATCATCATTTCACCCTCTCAGGCAATTTTGTGTTAACACTTGCAGGTTAGACAAGAGTCAGTCGTCTCTTCTTTAATTATTACATAGAATTAGGTTGGCTACAGAGAGTAAATGGTACTTTTAAATAATTCAAAAGCCACTATAACTTGAAATTTCTATGTCTCAACACACACAATTTGGTACACATTGTCACGGGTTGCTACTGTGAGGAGCACGGAGCGAGGAGACCAGGAGTACAAAGCAAAGGAGTTTCATTCTTTTTTTCTTTCTTTCTTTCTTTCTTTCTTTCTTTCTTTCTTTCTTTCTTTCTTTTTTTTCAGGGAATCACAGGTAGCACAAGGAGTTGACAAACTATTTCAGACAAGGGAGAACAGAATGGGCTAGAACTAAATAGGGCAGATAACGAGGGGCAGACAGGTGATGGGGATAACTAATAAACAAGGAACAGGTGATACTAATAATGGGAAAGGTAACTAGAAGGACCAAATAAGGACAACAGGAACTAAACGTGACACACATCCTTTAAAGCAGG
>NW_015512754.1:0-1230 GCF_001515645.1 Sinocyclocheilus grahami | reverse complement strand
TAAGTACATGTAGTTAATTAATATTACTCAGTACTTAAATGTACACTGTAACAAAGACACCTTAAAATAAAGTGTAACCATTTTTTTCTGTTATTTATATGAACTTTAATACGAACTATTATAGCATAATTAGATGTTTGTGCCATGTTTTATACATGAAGTTTATGCTAGTTGGAGACAATTTTAGAGGCAATATTTTAATTTGTAATATCTGGTAAACCTTTTAAATAACGATTTAGAAAGAAGCACTTAATAGCATGCTAATAAATGTTGTTACCTTTGCATGATTGTATCAGGAAGTGATACAATACAAAGAAGATTTAACTATTTAAATGTTTATGTATTCATTCATTTAGTAATTTATATATTTTGTACTTATTGGCAGGTCAAAATGTTCAGTCACCATAGCATGACAGTATTAGAAACTGAAACGATAAAACATTTAACTATTAAATAATACGTGAATAAAAAAGGTGACTTTTATGCTACCTACAGTAATAAGCACTGGTTAAAGTGGGATATTGTGAGTGGAGTCTGGCTATACACTGAAGAATCTCATACAGAAGAATACAGTTTCGAACAGAGAAATCTGATGGCATATAATTGACTTTGCTATGAATAAAGTGCCTATTTATCCTTTTTGCAGCCAGAGTTCATTGCCAATCTCAGACAGACTGATAAATTGGCTCCATGCTATACAAATGACAAAGTCTGTTTTTCACTGGCTGCGTGAACAAGTGATCATTGTTTGGGGCCCCATAATTGCCCCAGAATGCAATAGTGCGGAAAAAGGTTCCAGGAAGGCTCTTTAATTATGCCATGTTGCATTAATATATACTAAATAACTGATGCATGCTGTGCTTGAATAGTTTTTGCCTCTATAGTGGGACTCATGTCAAGTCTAAAACCCTGATGATATGTGAATAAAACGCATACTAAAGGGAATGCTTAATTGTTCACATATATGAAAGCATAATTAATTATGTATGCAATGACAGTCTGCACAATCACTTTAGAAATGCATATTCATTATCCAACATGCTTGCTTTAGAAACCTCTTGACAGTGCTCTTTGTATTTCATAATGAATCGAATAGGAAAATCGTCAAACAAATTTGTTGGCTTCACAAGTAAGTAAATAAATAAATATTTGATAAAACTCAAACGTTAAAGTAGCTTATCCACTGCAATAGAGTGGCCCCAAAAGTGGCCCCTTTATGTCAAAATAAGT
>NW_015512753.1:7314-8126 GCF_001515645.1 Sinocyclocheilus grahami | reverse complement strand
ATACTAATAGCACACTTGAATAAACTTATTTTTCGTAAGGGGAGTTTCAGACTGACACTCACAGCTCTATAGCGTTGCTCTTCCCGCAGTTTTCTCCTCAGTCTAAAGAATTCTTTGTGTTGCCGAGAGACAAAGTTAACTGCTGCGTACTCCAGCAAAGCAGCAAAGACGAACAGCAAGCACACTGCCATCCAGATGTCAATGGCCTTCACATATGACACCTGCATGCATGCAAACACGGAATATTCTGGATTGAACAAAAATGTAGCATCTGTCAAATGCTGTCAATTAACATAGAAATCCATTTGAACAAAACATGCAGGTTTGGAACAACATCAGGGGGATTAAATAATGACTGAAAGAAAGTGGCTGACTGGATAGATAAAGTAGATTCCTACCTTAGGCAGTGATGCTCTGGATCCAGAGCTCTGTGTTGTCATTGTGAGAACTGTAGTGATGCCCAGGCCAACACGGGCCGGGGCGGCATCCATGTTGATCCAGAAGGAGACCCATGACAAGATAACTGTTAAGAGGCTGGGAATGTACATCTGGATCAGGTAGTAACCCATCTGCCTCTCTAGATGAAATTTCACCTCTATACAGGTGAATTGACCTGGGTGAAACATGTAATCAGGTTAGACAGCGAAAATAAATACATGTCATTTGTATTCACCAACAGAGCTGGGTAGTAACTGATTCCATGTAATTTGTATTACCTAATCATATTCCAAAAACTAAGTACTTATAATTAGATTAAATTTCATTTGAAAATACTCATAATCAGATTACAGTTACTTTTTTATGGATTACAT
>NW_015512753.1:2642-3081 GCF_001515645.1 Sinocyclocheilus grahami | reverse complement strand
AGAGAGAGCAAGAGATCATGAGAGAAAACGAGAGGAAGGAGGAAAGAAAAAGTATGAATTAAAAAAAAACATAAGCAAGAGAATGAGAGGAAAAGACTTATTTAGGTCTTTGGGTTAACATGCACTCGAGTGGACAGCACAGCAAACTAAATGGCCCTGATGCCAGCAGAGAAACTGCCCCTCACGAATCCTCACAGAGGCTGTTGTGACACTTTTTACGGAGAGAAATCTAGCGTGAGCTGACAGCCGTATCCTGCATGTTTCTGAAATCATTCTTATCGTCTGGGACTGAAATTCTGTCTCGTATTCTGTCGGTTTTCGTCTCTGAACGCCTGTGGGTTTCTCTTGTTGAATGGTGGGGATGGTAAAAAATAGACCTGAGAACCCATGGGGTGGGGGGTCACATAGTTTAATGAGATCTTATGTTGCTCTGTGTTTT
>NW_015512753.1:0-2021 GCF_001515645.1 Sinocyclocheilus grahami | reverse complement strand
CCAGCGACTTAAGACTGGTTTTGTGCTCCAGGGTCACATATTAGATTAGATAAATAATTCACACAGAATTGAACTTCATTGTCTTGAATAAAAAAGAAATCCACAAGCAGCAAATAGCAACAGATAGTTTCCAAGACAAAACACTTGAAGAGGTTATCCAAGACTGTTTACAAATGACAAAATAAAGCATTTTCACAAACATAGAGAACTAGAAATCTGTAAAATGCTTCATTTATTTAAAATTATCTACACAGCTGACTACGCAATTCAGCCAATGTTTAATTAGCATTCAGTTACTTTGTAAATATTTGATTGCAGCATTTTATTTATTGATTTAACATTCATGACATTAGTGATATACGTATATAACTTATCAGAGGGGACATTAAGCAGTACAACCGTTTTTAAACTGTGATGACAATAATGCATGTTTTTTGAGCACCAAATCAGCATATTGGAATGCTTTCTAAAGTATAAGACTGGAGGAATGGCTTTGCCATTCTTTGCCATCACAGAAACCAATTTAATTCAAAAACATGCAGAAAACCGTTATTTGAAATGGCATGTTTGACAATATTAAAAACGTTCAAAAATCTTACTGACCCAAACCTTCTGAATGGTAGTGTGATAGAAATTGGCTGACAGTGACCGTTTTTGCCTCTCAGTTGCTTAAAGATGAGCATTTCACAGTTTTCGATGCACTCATCACTTGCTATACTCACAGAAATCACATTTTCTTTAATAGAAATTAAAACAATAAATTACATTAGAGCAGATTGGAGTTGAAGTCAAACCTTTAAAGTTAGGCCTGATCCGAGCATCATATCCAGATGTTTTTCCCATTAATTTATCCAGAAAATCCGATGGTGACATGGGCTTCACACTGCTGCTGGGCGATTTCAGCTCCTTACTAAACACACACATGGGAAAAGTAAAAAAAAATACACATCAGAACATCAAATCTACACCTGCCTCCAACAGATCATCATAGAGAGCTGCTTTTACAGCGGGGTCCAAAGTCTAAGACCACTAGTTTGAATCTTTCAAAATCTTAAACTTTTCATTTATATTCTGGTTTCGTTAGCAACCAGATCTCACTCCACCATTTATATTGAACAAACGACACTCTTTGCATTAATGGCTTCCTTTTGGTCTTCAGAAACTTCAATTAAGATTTGGATTTTAAATGACCAGATTTACATTGTGGGCTTTTGGACTGTATATGTGCGTGGTTTATTAATAAGTATGCTCTCTATGAGCTCTTTCAGTTGTTCATTTTAAAATTCACTGTGGCCAAAAGCCTGTTATCATTCCATTATTGACTGAATGCTTTGGAAATAATGTATGCCAAATTGAAATATTAATGCTAGAGGGAAATCTGGTTGCTAACAAAATACCTGAGGAGTCTACTTAAACCCTTTAATAAGGCTTTAAATGAGCACATCAGAACATCTGTCTCATGTTTTATTAAAACTCCTCTCTACCTGACACGTTCTGTCTGTTTCTCTGTGTGGCTGCAGTATAGCGGTGACATCTTTATTGCCTTAAACCTAATTGCAGGTTGTTGTAGGTGTTAATATTTTATTAAAAAAAGAATTCAGTAGAAGTCCAAGCAGAGAAAAGGACAGCACTTTCTCTCAAACGCTTTGAATCTTATTCCATATTTAGAGAAATTTTCCGGTCCAGTTCCTCTTCAATTTCCCTGTCTGTTTGTGAGCAGAACTGTGGCAAATCTGATTTGTGAAAATATAAAGTCCGTCTCACACAGCTTATAGGGAGTGGAAATAAGACACAGAATGAATGCATCCTCAGGTGAGACTTACAAGCCCTTATTGTCATTCTAAAGAAACGTCTCGTTCCAGATAGGGCAATAATAGTTCTATCTCATTATGTGGACTTCAATAAATCTGCAATTTCAGTAACAGTGAAAATGACTTCAGACAGAGCTGTCTCTATGTGTCAGCCTCATACTTCAGAGACCCAGATACATAAAGCCAACAAACACAAACACACACACACAC
>NW_015512752.1:7724-8130 GCF_001515645.1 Sinocyclocheilus grahami | reverse complement strand
TTTTTTTTATTTCACTTAAGTTGTTGTTAAACGGGGTCATGCAAAATTCAGAATGTTATTCAGTGTGAATTTGAATTGAATTAGGCACTAATAACACAAATTCAAAATGCACTTTGAGTTGGAATGACAGGATTTAAATTTCAAAGAATTTCAACAGGTTATTTTGCGAAATTCTTCCAACTTGGTCCATGAATATATTAAATATATCCTTCAAATGTTTGGGGTTGGTAAGAGTTTTTTCAGATGTTTTTGAAATAAGTATTTTATTCTCAACAAGGCTGCATTTATTTGATCAAAAATAAATTTGAGTACAATAATGCAATTATAAAGTAATATTGTGAAATACTGTTACAATTTACAATAACTTTTTATATTGTAATATATTTTAAAATGTAATTTATTCTTG
>NW_015512752.1:4379-6203 GCF_001515645.1 Sinocyclocheilus grahami | reverse complement strand
ACAGTCGCCGCGCCATACACAGCTCACCCTCAGCCGCGGTGCAGGGGGCGCCGCTCCTCTCCATGCTCACACCGTCTGTGACTTTGTTTGACGTCATCCGCAGCTCTGGCTCCACGGCGATCCTCAGCTCTGTCGCTCCATTCGGCGATGGCTCGACGGTCGCGGCGGACTCCTGCTCTCCGTCCGCAGTTTTGCTCGGGCATGCGCTCCACGCAGCGGTTAGATGGTAGGCTGGGCACTGGGTCCGGAGTGGCACTGGGATCCGTGTCTCGCCAGTGTCCACTCCACAAAGGCAGCAAAGTTCACTTGAGGACCATCTTCGGATGACAGCGCTCTGCACAATATGTTTAAACTGGCGTCGTAGAACGCACAGAGCGCGGAGGGTAGACACACGGAGGTAACTGTTTCGGTAGGGTCTTCTGTCACAATACGCTGGAGCACGGGCACGAGGAAGCGAGGAGACGTGAAGATTTCACAAAACGAGAGTCTTTAATAATCCAACAGGGAGACACAGAACACAAGGAAGACGTCCAAGGCCCGACAAGGAAACATGAGGCAGATTACACATTTATACTAAACTTAACGAGGGACAGACATGTGCGGGGAATCAACTAATAATGAGACAACGAGAACAGGAACATGACCAAATAAGGGAACACCGAAACAGAAACAGGGGCAAAACAGGTCCATAATGCTGACAGTCCTCATCTTGTAATGCAATTTCAGAAAAAAAATACAGACCCCAAACTTCTGAATAGTATTGTATATTTTAAGTAGGCTTATGTTATATGATTAGCATTCATCAATATTTTGTGGGAAACACAAAGTAAATTTACTACCCATAAATATGATACATTCTGTACAGTTTAGTGACCTTTCAAGCAGACCTTTTAGTCAGTTTAAGACTCTTTCAAAGTGTGTCTTTCAATTCTTCCGTTTCTAGAAATTGTAGAATTTCTTGTAATTCTACAAATTACACTTTTTTTTTAAATTGCAGTTCTGCATCTTATTTGCTCCTTCAGTACACAAACTCCATTTTATATTCTCTTTAGTTTTTTTTTTTTTAAGTATCCTGTGTGATTTGTACGCACATGCATTGTAAATGTTGCTTATGCAGTTTTGAATCCTGTCTAAATCCTGTCTTTTCACCAGCAATTCTATTGGTAATATTCTCTGCTGTCTGTGACAATATTGTGTCTCAGACCACAAAGTAAAGTTTTAAAAACTTTATTTACAGCATATCACAACTGTCAAGAGCAGCAAGTTCTGCTCTGAAACTGTATAGCAGAACCAGATCTGATCTTCAGCATTAATGTGCAGTTCTGAAAATAAAAAGATCTGAGAAACAAGGCATGGGCGAAGCAATTCAGAGCGTCCTGCCCGGTCAGAACAGCACCAATCCAGATGACATCAAACTCTCCCTGAAGGCAACACACGCACATCAGTGCAGAAAACAACAGCACTTTGCATCATCAGCAAACAAGAGCAAGGTTTGAGAGCTTTCTGAAAGACAGTCCCATGTTGGTTTTGGTAGCTTTGCAGAGGAAATCCAGTACATGCTAAAACTGTTTCAACCCACTGGAGTGAACCGTCGCATGCATCTTCATCGTACAATCAGAAATGCAGACATGAGCACATCTTTGCTAGAAAGCATCATGGGGGGAAATTTGCACATACCGTCAACCAACCTACCAACCTAAGTGCTCCCAAAGATTCCAATAGAGTCTGTCACGGCGGATCCGGCCCACCCAACGCAAGATAAAACGCCTCATAAAAGCACAGGGAAGTGAGCCCATTTGTGTCTATTAGAGGGAAAAGTTCCAG
>NW_015512752.1:0-316 GCF_001515645.1 Sinocyclocheilus grahami | reverse complement strand
GTAAAGTTACATTTTACAAAACAAAGTAATCTCAGAACCAAAGAACAGTAGTGAAATAAGCAGAAGTGTGAAGTAAGCAGAATGATCTGGCAGGCTTTAGCAGACGCTCACGCCGGGGTCGAGGGCAGCGCTGTGAACCTTGGCTCTGGTCTGAGCTGGATTTGGCTGCATTTGTTTCTCTGTTGTCCAATCAGCAGGACAGCCGTTAACTGTTCAATAGACATTTTGGACAAGGACACAGAGTTTTATTCAATGGTTACAGATGAGCAGCCCACAGTAAAACACATGTAAGTTATCATCATCATCATCATCATCA
>NW_015512751.1:7065-8134 GCF_001515645.1 Sinocyclocheilus grahami | reverse complement strand
CCAGTGACATGTTGCTGGTTGTTTTGCTGATGCCTACGAACATTTCCCAAACCCCGCTGGAGAGATGTATTACTTTATGTGTCCCTCAGCCTGAGACCAGTTCGAGTCCTCATCACTGCTGCATATGTGGAGGTAATACATTTGGCTGAACAAGACTCAATAACAGGGAAATGAAAACAGACAGCGGGTCTGTGACAGTTTGGTAATCCAGCCTGGAAGGATTCCTCAAGTACTCTTTTTTCCGATCTAAACTTGAATTTTGCCTTCCTCACCTGTTTGAAGGGGTACTTCATCCAGAAATGGAAATTCTACCAGGATTTATATGCCCTCATGTCGTTCCAAAATGACAAGAACTGCTACAAACTGAAATGTAAGTAATTGTGCTTTAGGGCTTGATGTTAATACTGATTTCCTGGTTCGACTGGATTCCGATTCCCAGTTCTCTCGATTTAGTTTGATTTTGATTTAAGTTCTTTTCAGAGTAATTTGTGTATACTTGATTTAGAATGTTGTTTTTGTTTATGTACATTACTGTTCAAAAGTTTGGGGTCGGTAATATATTTTTACATTTTTTTAAAAAGTATCTTATGCTCAACAAGGCTGCATTTATTTGATCAAAATTACAGTGAAAACAGTGAATGTTGTGAGACATTACAAATAAAAAAAATATATATATTTTCTATTTTAATGTATTTTAAAATGTAATTTATTCCTGTCATGGCATCATTACTCCAGTCTTCAGCGTAACATGATGCTTCAAAAATATTTTTGTGGAAACTGTGTTTTTTTTCTTTGATGAATAAAATGATCAAAAGCATTTATTTGAAATAGAAATATTTCATTATAAATGTCTTTACTGTCACTTTTGATAAATTTATTTCATCCTAGCTGAATAAAAGGAAATCTTACAGATCTGTCAAAATAGATCAAATCAGACTGATACAGTCTTTTAAGACAATTCATTAAATGAACTCATGAGAGTCATTTATTTTCTGGAATCAGGCTACACTGGGCAGACTGTGTGTTTTTCATTTACTAAAAAATATAAAACTATAAAGCTGTCATATGG
>NW_015512751.1:4982-6010 GCF_001515645.1 Sinocyclocheilus grahami | reverse complement strand
TTTTTTTTATTGATTCCATTTTTGACAGCATCTTTAAATTAGATTACATTAGATTAGACTCAATTTACACTCAAAAATGATATGCAGTTGTACATAATTTGACAGTTTATAATTTGATTGTGGATCAATAAATACAATTTAAAAGATTCAAATCTTAAGAAAACATTTGTATATTTAAACCCTACATAAATGTAATCTGTAATTAAGTACGATTTTATTTATTAATTGATTGTTTCATTATTTTTTTAATGACTCTTTTTTTATTGACAGTATTATGCGTGTTTTATAATTCGATCAGGTAAAATGATCTTTTGGATTAAAATCAGCATCTGAAAATTCTGTAATTATTTACTCATCTTCATGTAGTTCCAAACCTATCTGACTTTCTTCCTTCTATGCAAAGTGAAAAGATATTTTGATAAATGTCAAAAGTGATTCTTCTAAATATTTTCTTTTGTGTTCGGTAGAAGAAAGTCATACAGGTTCAGAACAACATGCGGGTGAGTAAATAATGACAAAATTTTAATTTTTGGGTAAATTATCCCTTTAAGAAACTCTTTTAGAAAAGAGTGAAAACATGCAGTTTGTTACCTGACCCTTACGATTACTTAAACGTATTGGTGTAACATGAGTGATTCAAGTTCCATCATATTAAATAACATTTTTGACTTGGATAGAACTAGTTAATTTTGCAGTCATTTATTTAAAGTTCATGCAGACCATTGCATTATTTTATTGTTTTCAGCTGGCATTAAACCTCACCAGTCTGTACCCTTTGCCTATAGAGCACTGGATGCACAGTCGTGAAAGTTACAGCGCAGGACTTGAATGAGAAAAAGCCTCAAAACAAGCAAGTGACTCAACAGTGGAATTAAAGACCATCTGCTTCAGCTGATTTATCGCAGAGGAGCCGAGAGAGAGACAAGAGCAGAATTAGCAATGCAAATACAGGCCAAGGATCAGCTAAAGTACAAGGGAAAGGACATGCTGTGTGATGGTAATAATAAATTTGACTCTGGTTCTCTGCC
>NW_015512751.1:2298-2799 GCF_001515645.1 Sinocyclocheilus grahami | reverse complement strand
ATAGTTCTTGGCCTCATAACAAACCACATTAATTTTCTAATGGTTCACTTTTTTACACTGGATAGCCTGAGCTTAACGTCTAGTGACAGCTAGCAGTAATAAACATAAGTGAGAGCACTTACTAGTAAGCCCATAGTAATTAATTAAAGGGATGATGTGGGAGTTGATGACCTGTGGGCCTGTTTTGATCAGATTCCACAGAGCAGTTCAGCGGATCTGCGGGTCGGCTCTGGCTCAGGACTGTATGGTGCAGTGCCTTCACCATAACCTGGCTTCATTATGGCTCAGTAGCTGCTTAACCGCTGTTCTGTGTGCAATCAACATGCTAATGATGCCTCCCTAGCAGTTCCCTTAGCCATGGGGGACAGAGCACATCAGGCCTCCTCTGGTTTCACACATGGCTGATTATAACACTACACTTAGAATTGGTAACATGTTGCTGAACTAAAGTATGATTTAGTTGTTTCTTCAGCATTTATCTATTTATTTATTTATTTATTT
>NW_015512751.1:0-642 GCF_001515645.1 Sinocyclocheilus grahami | reverse complement strand
GTCAGAGCAATATAGAGTAGCTTAGGTCATGTAAGCACGATGTCGATGTTAATAGACACTGGAGAGCTTGTTTTCAGTCATCGGCTTCTTCAGCATTCTCCCGTTTGATGCATAACAAATGGCAGAAAGAATAAATAAAACATTGGTAGACAGTGGAAACCGATGTTGACTTTACAAGTAGGCCTCATTGATTTTGACGGTCAGTCAGCTGCAAACGTGTGCTTGATGGAGCGGGAATTAAATCAGCCTTGACTGGAGGAGATTGGCGAAGGTTAAATGACAGATTCTGTGTTTTTCAACCCATACCTTACTAAAATGGTTGTTTCTGATCATGAATTATGGCCCTTATAGCACGACGTTGCTGATTGCTGTAGTTTTGAGTAAAATGTTTTTTCAGCCTTTCACCAGGATTGAACACAGTCACAACAGGCATTTGTTTAAAGCCTTCAAACCTTCCAATATTATTCAGTGTAATTTAAAATAGTGTGAGTTTAGGTCCATGCATTTATCATTTTAAATCAGGCATTTAAAGCATACTGTTTTCTCAGGGGGGGAAAAGCTGACTTTGAGCTGACTGTGAGAGTCTGCAGACTTTTAATACGTGCTTATATTTTATGTTTAAAAAATTGATACAATCAAATA
>NW_015512750.1:7119-8135 GCF_001515645.1 Sinocyclocheilus grahami | reverse complement strand
TTTTTTTTTTTTTTTTTGCACTTCTCGCTGACCTTAATTGAGCAGCTCCAAGTAGGTAATTGGCACTTTGCCTTTCTGATTCCCCCTTTGCCCCATCAGCCAATCAGAGTCCATGCCTGGCACACTGCTCACGGTGATCACCTGATGGAAATTTTTGATAATTAAGACTTATAATTCATTTTATGCCAATCTAAAATGACGTGATGAAGGCCCACCTCATCGGCGAGTAGAGAGAGCTCACTGCTGCTGGCAGCGTCGTAGTCGTAGAGCACACGAGCCTTGCGGGTGCCTGAGGTGCTGCGGAGCTCGTTGAGTGCGGGTGAGGTCTGGCTGGGTGGCGGAGCGGGCAGTGAGGCGGCCGGCTGTGCCGTGGGAACCGAGATGCTGGCGGAGGAGCTGCCAGCCGGCTGATTGTTATTCGAGAACGTGGATGGAAAGCTGGAGGAAATAAGGAAAAAGTTAATAATGGTGGGTTTAAATATAGAAATAACTAAATGTACATACACTTGTCAATTAATAAAAAACATTGCTTACATCACAATTTGACTGTTTGAGAGAACAGAAGATTCCATTGTGGATGCATTTAGCATAAAACAGGATTTGGTGTAAAAAAAAAAAAATGGCATAACTATTACAAACAAATGCATAGAGGTTTAAAAGTAAGCCAACCTTCCCAGCTGTTTCTGAACACTGACCATGTACTGGTAACACTGGGCATAATATGCAGCTTGAGCGTCCACAAAATCATTCAGACAGTGCAAGTGATGAGCCTGATCACAAAGAGGAGAGTACAGCCATTAGTGCATATTACACACATGAATATACACGGCAGTGTTTCCCACAGAATCTATAATTAGTCATAAATCCACAGTAATCCTAACATATTTAAAGTGCTTTTAAATGTTTTTAATTAAAACCAGTCGGATCGGTTCATTGAGTAATTAATTTAGATTGATTCATTAAAATAAGTCATCAAGGCTGATTGAAAGAATGATGCTTTTGACTGGTTCATTAAA
>NW_015512750.1:5586-6828 GCF_001515645.1 Sinocyclocheilus grahami | reverse complement strand
TTTTTTCTGCTGAACACAAAGGAAGATATTTTTAAAATGTTGGTAGCAAACCATCTTGGTAATCAAAAAAGGACATACAGGTTTGGAACAACATGAGGTTGAGTAAATGACAGAATTATCCCTTTAACTTGGGTAATGCATCATTTGTTTTGCTGTGGTCCTGTAGGAGGAAACACTGATACACATAAAGGATGTGTGAGCGTACATGAGTGCTGCTGATACCCTCCAGCAGAAGTTTGGTGATCTCAGCCTGCCGGTCAAACTCACTCTGTGCTATCCTCAGTTCTGTCTCTGCCTGAGGGAAACAAACATATACATAAAAAAATCACTGTGGCTGACATGCACATATAGCCCCATCAACAGGCTCAGAATCATATGGACACACTGCCTGAGCTGGTTTCTGTGCAAAGTAAATGCGACACACAGGCAGGTGGGAATATAAACTTTGTAGCTCCCTCTGCTGGACACAAGAATGTGTTTGAGTTGTATGTAAGAGCAGTTCAGGGTGAGTTCCTATCAGACAGCACTATCATGGCAAGGCAGGGCAGGCGTTTCTGTTTCCCTGATAAAAGATGTGTTTTCTTCAACAGGCTTAGGCAAGGAAAGAATCAAGCACACTCACCTGCTGCACCTCCTCAGCCCACAGCTGGCCAGCATTCAGAAACAGTGACAGACTCGTCAGGTCAAGCAAAAACATCAACTTAAACCACACAACCCGATCACTACTCACACTTTCATAACAAGCCGTTATGCAAGTTGAATGGTTTCACCATTCATGCACAGACACATTCACTGGGAGGAACCAAAACAGGGAGCTGATCACTGTCTACAAGGAATAATGTGAACAGGTGTGAGCACATGCAACAGTTAAACATGAGCCAAACACATTCCCCTCATCGTTTTCTAAGCAAGTAATCAATCTTGCATTCTAAAGTATTTTATACCATTTTGAAACGTATCCTAATGCATATTGGAATACTTTATCAATATGATAATATATAATTTATAGCATTATAAAATAAGGATATTAATATAAAAAGTATGAATATAAAATCTATACTATTTTGTTTTAATAAATAAAGAACAAAACACTAAAATCAATAATTTTAAATGCCACAATTAAATTTAGGCATCACAACATTATTAACAGCAGCATAATAACGGATATTCTTTTTTGTGCTAAAAATTACATTTTACAGTGCTATAAAATGAATAGTTATTTAAACTTTTTTTTTTTTTTTT
>NW_015512750.1:0-5568 GCF_001515645.1 Sinocyclocheilus grahami | reverse complement strand
AAAGGTATCTAAATGTAAAATGAGCATCACAATTAAATACCCAATATCGGCTGATCTAAACAATAATAAAAAAAAATCTAATATTGAATGGTAAGTAACGTGCATCTTTAATATACATCATACTGTTAGTTGAGACTACACAGGCACAGATATTCATACATTATCAATGGACAGAAGAAAAACAAAATCACACCAAACTGCATTCTGTTGCCCTCAAAGTTAAATAATAGCACAGATATCGCACAAATTAATATGAGGTTATGAACGAACACAAACACATGCTGAATTGACACAGCTATTTCTGTTCAGCTGGACAGAAATACAAGCATGTGTTTATCAAAATGTGGTTTTGAACATAAAATGTTCCGCTCACAGAACCATTTTCGACTTCTCTCCAAAGATTTGTGAAGGGCAAAAGAGGGCAGATGTTTCATTAGACACAGCAGACAAACCTTTAGCCACCTGACATGCAAGATGCTGAGCATGTAAGAAAAGTGAGCCACATACTCCTCTGCCAGCGGAGGGCTCGAGTTCAGCTCCTTCAGACGGAGGCAGGCAAGCAGACAGAGAGAGACATAATGAGAGAGAACTGGGGAAAATAAGAGAGGTTAGAGATCCAAAGACAGCAGCACACACGCAAAAGGACATTTAACACGAGCATCTTCTCTGTTAGTTAAACTGCACTGAGAGCATAAGACAGCCGGCAGCCTTCACTCTTCGAGCTTCTCATCCCAAAATTCATATCTCATTTTAACAAGCTGTAAATCTGAGTGTATGGTTAAGCTGAAAATGCCACTTGAAGAATAAAACAGCTGATTATTACATTCTGTATGTGTGTGTGTGTGTGTAATACTAACTGCAGAGCGAGCATCAGCCACTCTGGCCTTCTTCAGTCTGTTTTTGGCTGCATCCAGATCTAGACGCTTATTCTGAAGCAGTTTGCGTTCTTTCTGTGAAAAAACACAACAGAAATTTAACAGATTAGAAGATACAGTAGAATATAATATGAAGGTTAATAAAGGCATGTTCAGTGGTATGCTGATGCTCACCGATATGGTTTTAAAATCTCCCTCAATGTAGTTCCTAAAGGGAGTGAGGAAATTAATGGCGGAGCTCTGAATGAACTCTTTTTCTGCACTGCCTAACAGCTTCTCAGTCTCCCCACATTTAATGAGAGCACTACCTGCAGCACATCAGAGGATGAGAGGACATTCATCTCAACCCACACACATTAGGAAGTTAGGAACATTTGTCAGCTGAAATATTAAATATACAGTGTATGGATGTTACAAAGTTTATTAACAGCCACACTTCTTAGTTCTTTCAACCTATATACATTATAATATATAAAAGACATTTAATATGTTACAAAAGATTTCTATTTGAAATAAAAGCTGTTTTTTTCCATTCATCAAAGAATCCTTAATAAGAAAATGTATCACGGTTTTCAAAAAATATTAAGCAGTTTTCAACATTGAGAATAGTAAGTAAGGTTTCTTGAGCAGCACCAAAAATATCTTTGACTAGAATAATAGCTGCTGGAAATTCAACTTTGCCATCATAGGAATAAATTACACTTTAAAATAGATTCATTACAGTTTTTAACTATAATAATATTGTTCGATATTACTGTTTTTTTCTGTATTTTGATCAAATAAATGCACCCCTGGTGAGCACAAGAAACCTCCTTCAAAACCATTTTAAAAAATCCTAATTGACCCTTCGCAGGGAGTTTGATTGGCAGGCGACCTGACCAATCATAACGTTGCATCTGCCATTTTGGCCAACAAACAAGAGAGGAGAGCAGATTAATGTCGGTGGACTTGAACTAGAAAAATGGTGTGTACTGACGTCTTTCCACGGAAACAAGATACCTTCTGATGTTCATTCATGTTTATTTTGTGCTATGACTAGTAAAGAGGAAGAGACGATTGGTTAATGTGCTACTTGAACTGAGGCACTATCGGTCACAACATATTAAAGAGCCACAAAACAGTATTTATAGTTTGAATTGCTTACAACATGACAATTTCAAAGCTGAGGCTGTGTTTCATACCAAAAGTAACCTACTCTGTCTTGTCTGTCGGTGCGTTGTCAGTTTCCTCTTGGCTCCATAATGTATTTTTCATTGTGTGAGAACATGTCGGCTTGTCAGACATAGCAACAGTTAACAGGGGGCAACTGGGGTGCTGCTCAATCATCACTAAATGTTGCTTGTCTGAAGAACCATGGTTGCTTTTTGTGACATCACAATAATTTCATCTATATGTTCATAGCTCCAAACACATATGTTGCTGATACTGTCAGGGTCCAGTGTGAGTGAAATGATATTATGCAATGAGTTTACCGTATGCTGTTCCAGGTCCAAACTCATGTCCAGAGTCGATCATGGACTCCCCCAGTAACTCGTGGTTGTTGGCACGCATTGGAACTTTTTTGTCCAGCATCTCGTAAAGGAACTCCTCCATCCGGACATCTACAAACATCAGACAAATTCAATTAAGAGCAGTGAGAGTCAGATGAGACCACATGCATCCTCTTAAGCAAGGCCTATTACTGTTGCTGAACATCAAAAATATCTTACAAAGTGTTACTGTGAATGAGCTTTCACCTTTATGATTGTATAAGGTGCTTGGAAGATAAAGCAAAGTGTGGTAAAAACACCAATATGTCACCAAAAACTGGAATAAAGACCGGATATGTTTCTTTCTTACTGTAAGAAAATCTAATATCATAAATGTAAGATATAACCCACATTGTTTTGACTTCCTGGCTAAACAGCTAAAAATATTCATCATTAGGGCCGAGTCTTAATCCCATTGCAAGGAACAGATGGGGAACTTCACACTCTTCTCTTGCAATTAGGTTTACTGAAATAGTGAGATGACTTCACTAGCTGTGACCCTGAGTTCACTTCCTTTGTACTGGTGATATAAATGAGCATGTATTTTTATGGCGACTTGCAGTAAAGCTAAACTACAGTCTTGTTTAAATCAAGCATTTCTTCTTACTAGGGTTCGGCTGCAGCAAAACTTCTGTCTGTTTCATGATCTTCTCCGTCCAGTGCTTGGTGGATTCTGCCCGACTCAAAAGGGTCTCAAGATGGGCGTCCAGCTCAGTCTTCTCCGCCTGCCCAAACTTCTCCTCTGTGAACTACATGGATTGCAAACAGTCTGTTGACGGTTCTAACATATGATATTTCAGCAATGCAGTTTATATATTACAGTTTACACATACTGTTTGACATTTTACAGTTGGTTTATTAATGTTCACACATACAGCTGTGGTCTAAAACCAAAGCCTAGCGTGCTGCTGACCTAGACTGCATCTCGGGCCAACAATTGACCTTTTTCCACAGTTTACATTAATATTAGTAACAATTATACTATTTTTTATTTTGTATAGTGCCTTTAAACGTTGCTTTCTCAAATCAATTTACAACAAGGCCAAAACAATCTAAACAAATACAACAGTAAGAAATAGGTTTAAAAATAGAAAAACTAATAAAACATATACATTAAGTGAATAAATATAAACGAAAATGCTTATAAAAAAATTTTTAAAAGACGATATAAAAATACCATATGATGCATTGCTATGGTATATTATTGCAGTTGACACACTGTACTAACTTACATAGCTGATAAACTGTCTTAACAGTCAGTAATGAATATACTTAACACAAAATTATTAAAATTGTTGTAACATGACAAACTTAAATTTTTACAAATAATGAACTTTATATACTTCTTAAACGGTTAGTCATTTTTTTTTTAAACGAATAGGCTATGTTGTCTCCACCCTCTTATGTTCTAAACGAAAAATTTTAATGAATGTGACTTTTTTTCTGTAACGTACACAGCTCACTCTCACTCTCTCTCACACACACACACACACACAATTAGGCAGAATGACAGTCTTGGTCACCATAAACTTTCATTTTATGGGGGAAAAAAAAGCAATGAAGGTGAATGGTGACCTCGGCTGTCGGGCCATAATAACAATATCCCTTTGTGCTCCACCATCATACAGATATGAGGGTGGGTAAATTATGACAGAACATTCAATTTGTCTGAACTGTCCCGTTAAGAAAATACAACCTGGTTAAAAACAAACACAAGTTAAGACACTAGACACCTTTAAGGTCACTTCAAGAAATGTACCTGCACAGCACGACTGAGGAAAGTGCTCGCGTCCGCTGCTAGTCGTCTAACGTTGAACTCCATGTCTGTGTGTTTATAAAATACTGATGTTTCAAACGATCAGTCTGAGCTGAAGCCTGTTAGCAAACACAGATTAGCCTGCTATAGCCTCTCTCCGTCCGGCCAAAACACTTATGAATTCAGCTCGCTTTGTCGTAATAAGCGTATAGTCCATGTAAGAAGATATGAGAAGATAACCAATTAAAAATAAACGCGTAAAGCTGTACGTGTTAAGGCTGTCTGGTATAGGTATTGTGGTGTATCTGTCAGTAGTGTAGCTGCTAACGCAGATCAGCCAGCAGCTGTTAGGAGTGAGGAGCAGGGTTGCCAGATTTTCACAACAAAACCCGCCCAATTGCTACTCAAAACTAGCTCAATCATGTTTCGAGAGAGATCCCCCGGTAAAAATCACATTGCGGTGAGGTAAAACCATACCCTGCCTCTCAATGTTCATACTATCCATCCTAAATAGTATGTGACATTGGAATAAGTGTGTCCCAAAGCATAGTATGTTGAAAAGAGTATGTTGAAAAGTCCCCGGATGGTCTACTACAGGGGTGGCGAACGTCGGTCCTGGAGAGGCGCAGCCCTGCAGCGTTTTGCTTCAACCCTAATCAAACACACCTGAACAAGCTAATCAAGGTCTGAATGGTTTAAATGTTCATACTATCCATCCTAAATAGTATGTGACATTGGAATAAGTGTGTCCCAAAGCATAGTATGTTGAAAAGAGTATGTTGAAAAGTCCCCGGATGGTCTACTATTTCAGGTCGAGTTTGAAGCGTGGATCCGTGCACACTCTAAACTTAAACTTAATATGGCTAAAATTGCCCACAATCCATTGCGCTTTGGCGAAGGATTCGGTCCAGAACTACAAACACGTTAGAAAGACTACAAACATGGCGGATGCGCGCGATCGACGGTTAGGTAGAGAGGCTTTCAAAAAGGGGTTTGAGTTACTAATCATCAACATTTAACCTGGTAAAAATATTTATTTATTGTTATCTGTATTATATTTCATCTGCAACAGCAGTGTGAACTTTTATAAATATCCATTTGGTCGTTAACTTTTAAATGCATCATTATGCAGAAAATATGAGCAGAGTTCTCTGCATGAAAGTCCCCGGACTGGCAGATCAACGAGCTACTTTTTTTCTCTCTAGTTTGGTAGGAAGTTAAATTAAATGAAATGTGGAGGATGTTAACTGTGAAAAGATGATTGACAGGCCAATTTAGAGGGTGTGTGTAACAGGTGCGACAGAGCGGTCCGTTAAAGACAATTGTGTGACGTGATAGTATGTCCCAAAGCTTGCCTGCTCTACTACTACACACTCAAAAGTGTGTACTTTTTCTTCACCAAAAGAGT
>NW_015512749.1:7153-8136 GCF_001515645.1 Sinocyclocheilus grahami | reverse complement strand
AAAAAAAAATATATATAAGTGTGTTTACACTCTGGAAGCATTAAATTGTGTTACTATTTATTCAGAGATAAAGAAAGTTATTGGGTTGTCATTCACTTTTAGCTGTCACATTTCAGCCCTTTACAGCTCACTCACTGTTATCTCCGACCTTTATACCATTGACTTTGCCAGTGAACTGCTTGCACGTTTATTATCAGTGATTCCTTGACATTTTGAACGTAATTTATGGCTTCACGAGAACAAATATGAACACAAGCTATTGTGGAAGCACAAGGAACATGATGAATCATAAGCTGCTGATGATTCTATTGGCTAAATCTACTGTAAAAATGGAAAAATCTGTTACTTATTTCCTTGTACACCCATAAATTAACAATATTAAATGAATAGTTCGCACAAAAATTAAAATTCACTTACCCTAAAGCTGTTCGAAACTTGTACAGCTGTTGAACACAAAATAAGTTATTTTGAAAACAAGGTTTATAACCAAGCAGTCGCTGGTAGCCATTGACTTGACTAATAGTAAAGAAAAAAGTACTATGGAACTCATTCCAGCAACTGTTTGGTTACCAACATTCTTCAAAATATCTTTGTGTTCAACAGAACAAAGAAATTCATATGGGTTTGCAACAACATGGGGGTGAGTAAATTATGAAATTATTTTAATTTATGGCTCAACTATCCCTTTAAGGTGAATCATGCCATATTTTACTCAAATCAAAATATATAAATAAAGAAATAAAAGATGTGTTTTGAGTTGAGAACATTTCCCATATTTATGGTTGAATTGAGATCATGAGACGACAATATATTATATAATATATAAAAAAAATATTTTTTCCCTTGATTTTTAAAGCGGTCAAATACAAGTTATTCTTAAGACCAGCTGCAATCCTTAATCTTTTCTCTTTGACAGACTGTGGTGTGATGGAAATTTTTGTTCAACACCCTCAGGCTGTCCATTAGTGGTGTGGTTACGGGCC
>NW_015512749.1:4284-5804 GCF_001515645.1 Sinocyclocheilus grahami | reverse complement strand
TGTTTTGCATTTCCTGTCCCAGACCTGAAAGAGATGTGTGAGCTGTTGGGCATTGAGCAGTCCGTGCTGGAAAGAGCGTTCAGCTTCCGTACCGTTGAGGCCAAGATGGAGAAGGTGTCCACATCACTCAACGTGGCTCAGGTCTGCACACACCCTCCTTGTTCGCAGGATAAACTCTATTTAAATGGGGGGGAATAATACATTCTCAATTTCTATGAATATTTTTGTTTAAACATTATTCAGTCATTTTGAATGATTGGTGGTTCATTGATCTATTCATTGATAGAGTGATATATTGTGTCTTGTGA
This sequence comes from Sinocyclocheilus grahami, assembly GCF_001515645.1. Taxonomy (NCBI): domain Eukaryota; kingdom Metazoa; phylum Chordata; class Actinopteri; order Cypriniformes; family Cyprinidae; genus Sinocyclocheilus; species Sinocyclocheilus grahami. Next base: position 5,496 of record NW_015512749.1, on the reverse strand, counting down.
TAGGACAATTCATACAATATTAGTCGTTTTTCTTTTTAAAATGGCATGAAGTGCGATCACTTATGAATGGAAGGTCATCTTGTCCTGGTCCATAATAACTATCATTATCCCAAATGTGACAGTTTCAACTTCAAAAATGTCACTGTGGAGACATTCCTTGATTTTAACATCTGAGCGAGGGGTCCAGTTAGCAAACTGTGATGTGTCCTTGGCATAGCATCGTGTTGTTAAGAGTTTAGCGACTAACTCTTGATAGATGACAGGCCTCCGAGCTTTTGCAATTTTGTTACAGCCATGAGACATGGAGGAAGTTGGAACTAGAGATTAATCTATATGTTTTTGCTTGTATAGATAATGTGTAATTCAGATGTTACATTGATTGTAATTTGAGACTTCTCCTATTTCAGGCCTATTACGCTCGTGATGCTCTTGCCAAAAACCTCTACAGCCGACTGTTCAGCTGGCTGGTAACACGAATCAATGAAAGCATCAAGGTATGTCTCTCTGGATTTTCACTGAATCGTTGTTGTTTGCTGTAAAGTCACAGTAACACAAATTTTGCACTTTTATGAGCAAAAAAGGACTATTGTCAATAGTGTAGCAAAGTATGAAGTACAACTCACACAAGTCATTTTCAAACGCATCAAATTTGTGATGCGAAATATGTATGGTGAAATCGTTCACCCTGACACGAAATTCCAGATTGCATGAATTTGAATTTTCCCTGGATTTTGCCTGTGAAAATTTGCCAAACAGCGGTAAATAACGCTTGAATCATACTCTGTGAAACTACTCAAGACACACATATTTGTATTTAGAGCGAGTTGGTTTCTGCCTTGTAACTCACATTCCTCTTTTTTGATCAGGCTCAAACCAAAACACACAAGAAAGTAATGGGAGTCCTGGATATTTATGGTTTTGAAATCTTTGAGGTGAGTGATTTGGTCTGGAATTTTGAAAACGATTTCTCATAAAATTCATGTCATCACCACCTGTTGATCTATATCAGATGCGTGCACAGTGCGTGCAAAGGCAGGTTTCCAGACTGAACACACCCATACAATAAACACACATTTTGGATGTTGGTGAAAAGTATCCTGCATTTCTACACTGACACACTTACAATGCACCTCCAGCCACTTAATACCTATGCACAACTTGTGGAGAAGTCTGTACATTTTAATACAGAATTGCACTTGCATGCATTATTTT
>NW_015512749.1:2144-3046 GCF_001515645.1 Sinocyclocheilus grahami | reverse complement strand
CCCACAAGACTATTTTAAATAATTCTGTTGTGGGTGTCACACCAACCGTTTTCACCAGAAACATACATTCATCTGTCAGAGTTCCATCAAACAGCAGTTAAGAATGAAAGATGGGTGGCACTAAACAACTGCATGTGAACGTTCTCCAGTTTCCCTATCATGAATTGCAGAGTGCCATCTTGGCAGCAAACCAGTGTGAAGCTTGCTGAAGTAAGAGCATACATTGTTGCAGAGCTTCAGTGGGACGACGTAGTTTAGAGATGGTATTATATTAGGGAAAACAACAAATATTTACAGATTTTCTGAAATATATATATTTTTGACATTCTTCCCCAAAGGCCCCAAAATTTCCAATATATCCACCTTATAGAGTTACCCAGAGAAAGGTGTTTAGTAAATAACGTTGAGTGACGGTTGCCATATTAGTGCGCCTGTTTGCAGTGGTGTTTTAGTTTGCAGTGTACATTTTAATTACCACAGTTATCATTTGTTCCATGGATTCTCATTTATCTTTTTATTCTTGCAGGACAACAGTTTTGAACAGTTCATTATCAACTACTGCAATGAGAAGCTCCAGCAAATCTTCATCGAGCTTACTCTCCGCGAAGAGCAGGAGGAGTATATCCGTGAGGTAAGCAACAGCCAGTACATGAAGACAAATAGGAAATGGTCTTCTCTCAATGTCTGCAACTCTAACAGTTTTTGAATGAAGTTACCTTGGAGGGAAAGTGCTTTGGGACAGGTACCATAACATCACATTTACTGCTGTAGAACATTTTTTATACATAATAAAGAAATGTCTTTCTAAAAATGGAATTTAAATAAAAAATAATGGTCGTTTATGAATTATTTGACTTCGGTCAACCACAATCCTGCACACATAGGATTGTGGGATATATATC
>NW_015512749.1:0-1231 GCF_001515645.1 Sinocyclocheilus grahami | reverse complement strand
ATCTACAAGATTAGACTTAAGACAGTGTTCTAGGAATATCCTTCTTTAGAAAGAGAAAACTGAGGGAAAGTAAACAAAACAAATCTGTGATGTACCTCTGTTTTTGTCTACAGGGTATTGAGTGGACCAACATTGAGTATTTCAACAACGCCATCATATGTGACCTCATTGAAAATGTGAGTGTGTATCTGACAACAGGTTTAAACGTATTGGCATTAATATTTACTATAAGAATTAAATGGGAATATCTACTAGAAGTTCAGCTTAAAGGAGGAGACGAGCATAGCGATCACCTCAAAGCTCACAGATATGGTTTAATACCCACAAATCTACAATTTTAGGTTTTTAATATGTTGTGTTTGATCGGATTACCATAATTCTTGTTTTCAGAACAAGAATGGGATTTTGGCCATGTTGGATGAGGAGTGTTTGAGGCCAGGCACAGTGACAGATGAGACTTTCCTGGACAAGTTGAACACCGTTTGTGCTGAACACCTGCATTTTGAGAGCAGACAGAGCAAAAACTCCAAGTTCCTCACAGACCACAGCCTACCACACAACTGCTTCCGCATCCAGCACTACGCTGGCAAGGTGAGACCATAAAGCGTTTCAACATCCCATCAACATTTTTAGTTTTACACACACTGCCATGTTAACTGTGCATCACATGGTCACAATAATTTTATATACAATGTTTTATAAAAATTACATTGTGTTATTTTGCTAAGTTGTGGAGATGATCTCAGTTCTTTAAAGAATAACCCACATGCAACATTAAATTTTTTTTTTTTACATTTACATTGCATCCAGATCTCATTTGTTGCAAAAATGGCAACAACATAATTGGCCACATGCCCTTTATAAATGCAAATTTTGCTGAGTTTTCTTAGTCTGTAAACAGAGTTGCAGCTGTTCAAAATGACAAAAAATTATAGTAATTATAATGATGATGGGAGAAGCCAGAGGGATCCAGCTTACACTAATCAGAGAGATTTACTTGTATAAATGCTTTCCAACCCAAATTGTGTGTTTTCAGAAATAAGCACATTATGAAGATCTGAGTAGTGTGTAAAGAAGAGTTATTGAACGTAATATTCTGTATACACAGGTGCTGTATCGGGTGGAGGGATTCGTGGACAAAAACAATGACCTCCTCTACAGAGATTTATCCCAGGCCATGTACAAGGCCAATCACAGCCTGATAAAGATTCTCTTTCCTGAGGGAAACCCA
>NW_015512748.1:7248-8140 GCF_001515645.1 Sinocyclocheilus grahami | reverse complement strand
GGCCTCGGGGCTATGACTTACTGCAGGGCCCCCCATCACAATAATAATATATTATAAATAGGATTTTTATGCCATCAAATTTTTTTGATGCACTGAAATTTCATAATTCTTGTTACCAATTTCAATATCACAAAAAAAATACTAGCTCAAGTAAAACCAAGCTTACTGAACAAGTAAACAGTCACAAATTATAATAGCACAAAGATACATACGAAATCAACCTACTTGAAAAACTTAAAATTAATAAGAAATATTATATTGCATAAAGTCAATGTACATATAGACTGAATAGTCTTCACTGTATAAATTCAATATACATTAATTCTTACTTATTTTACAAAAGTGATTCAGTCAAGAACAGCGATTGATTTTCTTTCTAATGTTTGATTTACATTATTGACACAAATGGCAACAGCAGCTATATTAGGCTGCTTTAGAGGAATAGTTCACCCAAAAATGAAAATTCAGTTGTTGTTCTAAACCTGTATGAGTTTCCCTCTGCTGTTGAACGCAAAATAATATATTTGGAACAATACTGGTAACCAAAAAAACTAAAACAAAAAACACTATTGGAGCCAATGGGGACCAGAAACTTTCTGGTTATGAACATTCTTCAAAATATCTTCTGTTTTGTTAAGGAGAACAAAGCAATTCCTACAGGTTTAGAACAACTTGAGGGTGAGTAAATGATGACAATATTTTCATTTTTGGGTGAAGATCATATAATGCCAGAATCTCATATAGCCTACTACTACACATGCTTTATTTTTAACTATTAACCTTCAAGTAAGACACAACTGACTGTGTTGACGAGGATACTCGCAAAGACTGGCATTTTGACACAGAACTATGTGTAAAAGAATTCGAGTTTAGTCAGGCGCTGTACGAACAG
>NW_015512748.1:4676-5673 GCF_001515645.1 Sinocyclocheilus grahami | reverse complement strand
TTTTTTTTATCATAGGGTATGTCAGGAAAACCAGGAGACAGAGGACAAAAGGGAGAAAAGGTATCCATCCATCAATCCATCCACATATGTACCTCTTGATTCAATGCAAAACTTATTGTGTTGCTTGTTTCTGTAGGGTGATAATGGAATAAAAGGAGACAAAGGACCCGTTGGAGATCCAGGCATTCCGGGTAACCCTGGGTCCCCCGGCAGGAAGGGTCACACAGGAATGATGGGCATGTCAGGAACCCCAGGGGAAGTGGGTCCCGCTGGGCCCCCTGGTTCTCCAGGACAGTCGGGTCTTCCAGGTCTCAGAGTGAGTCCACTTTTAGTATTTTTAATGGAAAGTATGTGACACTGATGATATAATAAAGCCAATGACATCATTCCGACGTGTTTTAAGGGTGAGACGCCATCACTGGAACAAATGCGGCGGCTCATTCAAGAGGAACTCGCCAAACAGTTGGATGGTGAGATTCTTTTGGCAAAGATGTATTTGACTTATTTTGCTGTGTCTTTTTACATTTACTAAACTTTCCATTTGTTTTCACAGCTAAGTTAGCTTACCTCATGGCTCAAATGCAGCCTGCGCATATCAAGAGCTCAGTTGGCCGCCCCGGTCCACCTGGTCCAACAGGTAAAGATGGAACTCCTGGCCGACAAGGTCTACCTGGAGAGCCTGGAATGCCTGGACAAAATGGAGTAGAAGGACTCAGAGGTCCAGTTGGTCCTAAAGGTACCGCAAAACTAATTTTTGAATGTTACTTTACTTAACGTTTGATGTTTCGACTTTTACAACGCCCCCTCCCCACACACACACACTTTTTTTTTTTAGGTGAACGAGGTGCAAGAGGTGAAAAGGGAGAGGACGGTGTTGGACAGAGAGGAGAGCCTGGTCCAGTTGGTCCCATGGGTAAGACCATTTGGTCATCAATGCTAAAGTCAAGAAAGTCAAGAAAAAGTCCAAGTCCCAAATCCAAAAAACAAACAAACATAT
>NW_015512748.1:0-1071 GCF_001515645.1 Sinocyclocheilus grahami | reverse complement strand
CCAACATTGGGTTGAAACAACCCAGCATTTTTTAGAGTGTATTTTATCCCAATACTTACCTGACAGATAAGTGTCTCAGTGAAAGAGGGAATGGTCTCTGCTTTTTTTTTCAGCCAATCAGAAAGTCTCTTTCCCCGTCAGTCAGTTTGCATGTTCATGTTGGCTGTTTTGCAGGGTGAGATTTTCAGAGACTGGTCGTGTTGAATTTAACAAAATAGCTGAAATAACTTACAGCATCATTAGTGGATAAGAATGATTTGAATATGATGATTTTAATGCAAAACCAGATGTGATACTGCATAGGCTTATTGTTTACCTTCTAATTCAATGACCATGATAAAGCTCTTAGTAATTAGTATTATATACACATACTTAATAAAAAAAAACAAAATCTTTTTTTTTTTAATTGTTTGTCCATCTTTGCCCTGCCTAGTGTAAAAGCTGAGCTTATTACAGATGCAAATTGATGTAAATTAATGGTGCTTTTTCGCTGCAAGTCAAATAAATCATGTTTTCCTCCACTTTATTCAAAATATGGTTGCTTTTTGACTTCGTATCCTCCTGTTAGTTCGGCTTCTTCAAGCTGATAATGACTGTATTTGTTTTTCCATATCAATTTGCATTAAATTATTCTTATGAACTACAGGTGCAGGTGATGTAAAAAAGTATAATTTATGCATGGTATATTTCACTTGTTTGTACTGATTCTCTGGTGCTACGGTTAAGCTTAATTAGGCTGATGTATGTGTATGGGGAGAGTGTGTGTGTGTTAATAAAGTCTGGATCAGATCCATTTTGTAGGATTGGGTTGTTATTGTGAGAAAAAAAAATCTGTTATTAAGTTTATACCATATATGGTGTTCTTCAGTAATGAATTTACAAGTTTGCATGTTTTATTCCTGAAACAGTCTAAATGAACAAAACATGAATGATCAATTGTATTAACTAATATAAAAGGATTATTTGTTAAGATAACTTCCATATGTCCATGTGGATTGAAAAGGTGTTTCGTTTTTGTAAAGGCAATTTTCATTTCTGTAATTCTTCTTAATCGTCAAGTACAATATGACT
>NW_015512747.1:7402-8142 GCF_001515645.1 Sinocyclocheilus grahami | reverse complement strand
GACTACGTTGTTTGGCTGAAGTAGACCGTAGGGAAAAGAAAGCCGCTGATAGCCGACGAGAATATGTGGATGCTGAAACTTCTGCTTTTCCTCACTGGAATAAATTACATTTGACTATATATTCAAATAGAACCTAGTTATTTTAGATTGTATCATATTTCACAAATTACTGTTATATTTACTCAAATAAATGCAGCATTGATGAGCAGAGGAGACTTCAGGAAACATTAAGCAATCATACTAACCCCAAACTGCCCCGGGGTCTCTGACTGTCAGTGACCTCTAACTGAAACACTGACACTTGTACACCAGCCATTGCAAACGTAAAATTGATATAGACAGATAAACAGCACAGAATGAGGGATGTAATTGCTCCTGGTCCTTTCGCAGCACTTATAGAGCCTCTCTGAACACCTTACTGCAGCTTTGATGTTGTATATTAATTGTAGCATTGTAGCCTCTTTTGTAATTTATCATACACATAGATCATTCACACAACTGCAACTTTAGTTGTTTTATTTGTGAACGAGTTACTTGTTATTTGAGCGTCATATCTTGCAATTGTGACAAGAGGGGGCCTCCATAGAAGCTGCTGCCCTGGGGCCTCAAAAGGATTTTGTTCTTGCAGAAAATGATTTAGAGTTCTGTCAGTTTATTAAAAGGAACAGTTCATCCCCAATTTTTTATTTTTTTTTAATTTACACACCCTTAGGCCACCCAAGATGTAGACGAGTTTTTGT
>NW_015512747.1:2029-4060 GCF_001515645.1 Sinocyclocheilus grahami | reverse complement strand
TTTTTTTTTTTTCAATTTAAAAAAAAAAGTTAAATCTGCATCTTAAAAATCGTTCATTAAAGTTTAATTAAAAGAGTAATTTATTTTATTTAGAACATGGAATACACAGATCCCCAACTTGATTTCTGACATTTATGTATGTGCCTTATGTATTGCAGCAAGTCTGAAAATGCAGAAGTGTGAATTAAATTTGAGAGCTACAGCAGAAGTGATGATTATCAGTCAATAATAGTTCAAATATTGCTCTGTTCCTCAGCAACCATGTGATTTCTAATGATTTGAAAAACTGCAAGCTGTATTTAAGACATGTAATGAGGGTGAGTAAATTATGGTCAAATGTGAAGTTTTGCTAGTGTATTTTTATTTTATTTTTTGACACAGGAGCAATTCAAAGCCTCTAACTTTGTGAGCGTGCAGCTCTTAAGTATATCATGAACACGTGTACTACCCACTGTCCCACAGCTTTGACAGCCCAGAATTTCTATCAGAAATGTTTGCACTGTACCTGACAGAAAGCACTAGAAAAGCACAAACACAAATGCAGTTGTACAGCTCACCTTCACCAACGCGGGTCGGTCTGATTGGAACTGGCACAGCCAAGGCATTACCGCAGGACTTGCTTTTACAGTTCTCTGTGCCCTACTGTCACACTGGATATGTGCTTCAGTAACGTCTGACACAAACGGAAGGGAAAAAGCAATTTTACACACTTTAACGACTCATGAAGTCGCCTCATGTCCCCAAGTCTCCGCCTAGCCCTTCCGCTTTCTTGTAAACATAGATATAATTTATTTTTCCCATTCTTTTTGTTTCACCTTTTAACTTTTCCTGTTTTTCTGTGATAAGCTCCACAGACCGGAAACGCACATAATTAGCCCATTATGAAAGGCCAGTGAGCTGATACAGTTCTATGACATTCAGGACACCTGTGTCTGTCTCTATTCTCACACTGATTTAAATAGAGCTCTTTATTCAGACAAAGAGCAGCTTGTTAATGAATTTGAATCATGAAAATGTTTAACTGCATTGGATTTTAAAGGGGTCATGTCATATTTTTTTCTAATTTTATCCTTCCCCTGAACTCATTTTTTATAAAAAGTTTCACGTCCATAAAATGCATGACAAAGCTTACTGTGGGTTTGTTGCAGGTTAGGCTCAATATATTTGGTGTGGTCACATCCTTCTACTTTACTGTATATCAACTCTATGTTAAATTGTGACCGGTAAATTTTGGAAGCTCATCTGTTTAAGGAATAGTTCACCCAAAAATTACAATCTTCTAAATATTTAGTCACCCTCAGGCCATCCAAGACGTATATGAGTTTGTCTCGTTATCAAAACATCATCAGCATTTTATCACTTGCTCACCATTGGGTCCTCTGCAGTGAATGGGTGCCGTCAGAATGAGAGTCAAACCGCTGAAAAAACATCACAATAATCCAAAAGTAATCCACATCACTTGTAAAGCTGTGTGTCTGAAAGAAATAAAGTCACATCATTAAGGCGTTTTCACTTCAAAACTTTAACTGCTTAAGACATTAATTGATGGACTGGAGTGGAGTGAAAAAAAAAAGTTCACTGGATGAGGGTAAAAATGTAGGGTGGAGCTTGATTTGATCTATAAGGTAATTATTGCATCATTAAACGTGTAGACCGAAAAGGGAAAGTTGGGATATTGACATTTTAATAAAAGAAAAGTAAACTGGTCAATTTAAAATGTGCATTTTGATTTGCTTTCATACTGTAAGATTTACGGCTTTCAGCGCCCATTTTTGTCCTCTGGAAAACTTTAAAATGTCCCCGCCAAACCTCGGTGTTGTTCTTGCGTAAGAATGGACACTCCTATCAGGTTGAATGCATCATCTTCCTCTGTCTTCTTGCAGACATACCTTTGGCACTTCCAGTCTGCAATGTTAAGCACATATTGTGTTCTGTGACGGCCCCGACCCCCACCGCAACCCCGGCGACGCCAGCTCCATAATAACAGTCATTTTGAATTAACCTTAGTCCTCCCAGAATGCCCCACTGTCA
>NW_015512747.1:0-1396 GCF_001515645.1 Sinocyclocheilus grahami | reverse complement strand
CAATCCACATGTGAGGCACCTCAGCACAAGATAAGACCTAATCCCTCCCAGAGAGCCGAAAAGTCAATATCCACACACACACACCAAAAGAGGCTCCAAATCTTTGGTTCGAATTTTGTACATACCACGGACAAAACGTTAAAGGAATAGTTAACTAAAAAATGGTCATTTACTCATTCTCAAGTTATTCCAAACCTGTATAACTTTGTTTCCTTCTGGGGAACACAAAAGGAGATATTTTTTTAAATGTTCATGCTGTTCTTACAATACAATGAAAAAAATAAAACACACACAAGAAAAGTAGTCCATAAATTGTTCCAATTCAGCTGAAGCCATTTGTTAGCTTCGAGCAAAGAACAAACTGAAAATTAAACAATCATTTGTTGAAAGTCCATAGATTAAAAATGTGCTATTGCAATAAAATTATTCTTAACTGTAATATATTTCTTAATTTCTATCTTAAGAATTAAGTGTAGACTATTTTATTTTTCTGAAAACATTCATAAAGCATGTTCTTGTCTTTTTTCCTTTATTTGTTCAAAACAGTTCACAAAACTTTAAAAGAATTTAAATTCCTGAAAAGAATTTAAATTTGGGATCACCTCGAACTTGGATTAAATCCCCAAAGATAAGATGTTTTAATCCATTTCATGAATTTGTTGGGTTGTTTCAAATATAAAGCAAATAAATAAATGCATAAATAAATACAAAACAAGCAACAATAACAATAATAACAATAATGATAATAATAATAGTGCTGTCAAATGATTAATCGCGATTAATCGCATACAAAATAAACGTTTTTGTTTACATTATATTTGTGTGGGTTCTGTGTATATTTATTATATATATATAAATACACATAAATACAGTATATATTTTGAAATTATTTACATGTCTATATTTATATTCGTATAATTTATATTATAAATAAATATATTTAATATATAAACATAACATATTTTTCTGAAATATATACATGCAAGGGTGTGTATTTATATATACATAATAAATATACACAGTACACACACATATATAATGTAAACAAAAACTTTTATTTTGGATGCGATTAATCGCGATTAATCGTTTGACAGCACTAAATAATAATAATAATAATAATATATTACTTAATCTTAAATTGCTCCAAGCGAGCAAATGGTGAAGTCAAGAAGAATTCATAAGAAGATAATATACAGTATTACTAATCTATCTGTGGTGAGTGAGATTGGTGTGGAAATAAGCATGCAGTACTTTGGTGATGCTTTGTAAATCCGTGCTTGAATGATTAATACAGACTGCTGCCACCTGCTGGCACGGAGACTTATTTCCTCTCATGCATATGCAGAACATATATTCTAGCTGGCAATTGTCTTTAGTCTTTGCATTGTGTTCAAGT
>NW_015512746.1:7065-8154 GCF_001515645.1 Sinocyclocheilus grahami | reverse complement strand
TCTTGCACAGACCAATCATTTCACTTCATAAGACCTCAATATATCATCAGGAGCCACGGTTATTAATTCTGTGTTCCTTGATATGCTTCTCAACGGTCAGCATTATATGAATCACTAAGGACCACGGTTTCAGCTAAAAATCTTTGTTGCTGTTTAAGAAAAAGTGTCACCTACATCTTGGATGGCCTGAGGGTTGAGTAATTTTTTGGGTGAACTATCCTTTTAACTAATGTTAACAAATGGAAACTTAGGTAAGTTAATTAAAGTGTTACCAAAATATCTGACCATTGGATTCTATGAATGACCAATGAATGATCAGAATCAATCAAGTATTCCAAAGCTAAATACTATTTTATATTTTCCAGGTTCTACTGTTTGTGTTTAGGTCTCTTAAAAACGAAGAAGAAAGCAGACGAGGAGAGTGTATTTCGATGAGGTAATGCACCAAGCTGCTTGAATGGAAGCACAGAGGCGCAAGGGGTCAAATGCATTCCCGACAGCACGCGAGCCGTACTGACAGTGATGGAATGACATCATAGCATCTCACTGATGTGCCCTTTTAAGGAAGCTGCCTGCAGGGGAGGCGGATGGAGCACTTACTGCTAAAATCTGTCCGCTGCTCGCACACATAATGTAATTTATCCATGAGATGGACCGCACGCAAGCTCACTCTGGCACACTGGTCCATCTTCCGAAAGCAGACTTGTGTTCTTTTTAAATATGCATTCATTCCTTTTCCTCTCCGTGTTCAGTCTCATAAACTTTCGTGCCCCTTTCAAGTGCCACTGAGGGGGTGTGTGCGTTCTCGCAGCTGCCTTCGCAGACCTGCTTCAACCCTCAGCCTGCTGTGTCATTGTGTCCGCTCTCAGCCCACAGACAATGCCCGCGCTCCAGGAGCGACCATAGTGCCAGCATTTTTATACAGCCCTGGGTGCACCGATCAAACCCAGAAGCTGGAACCCTCCCTGACACCTGCAGCTTCACAGCATCCTTCCAGAACACAGTGTAATCAGGCCACAATGATGCCTGGCAGAGCTGTGCAGGATTTGACAGTAATAGCACACTAGCACTGCAACAATGGTTAAATAA
>NW_015512746.1:4089-6787 GCF_001515645.1 Sinocyclocheilus grahami | reverse complement strand
CCTACTCAGGGAACCATGGTTACATAAGTAACCCGAGACGTTCCTGAGATGCCCATGAGGGTTGACAGGAGTATCTGGCGGTTAACCATGTCAAAAGCAGTGGACAGATCCAGCAAGATAAGTATTGAAGATTTGGAAGCTGCTCAACAAATTGAAGCAGGGAAGTCTCAGTTGAATGTTCAATTATGAAGCCAGACTGGTTGCTGTCCTGGAGGTTGTTCGTTGTGAGAAAAGCAGACTTGGTTGAACACAACTCATTCAAGTGTTTTTGCAATGAATGGAAGAAGAGATAGCGGTCTGTAGTTATCTAAAAGAGCTGGATTAAAGGGGTCATATGATGTTGCTAAAAATAATATTATTTGGTGTAATGAAATGTGTTTGTGCGGTTTAAGGTTAAAAAAACACATTATTTTCCTCATACTGTACATTATTGTTTCCCCTCTAGGCCCCGCCTTTCTGAAACACGTCGATTTTTACAAAGCTCATCAGTCTGAAAAGCGAGGTGTGCTCTGATTGGCCAGCTATCCAGTGCGTTGTGATTGGCTGAATACCTCAACTGTGTGATGGAAATGTTATGCCTCTAACCATACTGTGATGGAGCGACGAAACAAAAACATTAAAAAACCCATTATAAACAAAGCATTTGTTGCATCCAGTGGGGACATAATTACGGATTATAATGACTTATACTGTCTTTTTAAGCGTTGCGTTGCATCGCGCCGCGTAAACATAAAACCATGTCTGCATTTGTGATCGGAGAAATGACAAACAACAAGAGCTATTCTACACTGCTCAAAATTCGCGTTTTAATCATCAGTGGCAATTCTTTAAATATGAATACGTACTTACAGACTGTGAGACAGAACAGCCGGCATTGTAGTCTACTCTTCCAGGATCAGGAAACAGTCCTCCATAAAATGTGCTGCACACATCTGAATATTTGAGTTGAACTGTTCTGGACAGGTGTTGTAAATACAACTTAATCACTGATTTCTAGTTGTGTCCTCTTTTGGAAGGCCAAACAAAGTAGTTTCGCTTTCACAACGAAACACACAGCGTCACACATGGTGGGCTTGAGTGAGCGTAGGTGGGCGGGCTTGAGAACGGCCGGTGGGTTCGACGAAGGAGCAGCCGGTGGGCTTGCGGCAACCACATGTGACGACCCTGGACTGGACTCCGCTTCGTCCACGGTGAAAGCCGATCCGGCGATCCACAGCGCGAAGTTGATGTATTTCCTCAGCGACCAGCACGGATCAGCTCTAGGCATGACGAAGCGGATATCATCCTCTTTTGGAAGGCCAAGCAAAGTAGTTTCACTTTCACAACGAAACACACAGCGTCTCCACGACATGGCGGCGGTGGCAACAACAATACTACAGCGAGAATAAAAGTTACACTTTCTTTCTTTTGCGTGAACATTTGGGCGGTGTTATGCAAATCTTCCTACACAGTGACGTATACGTGGGGGTGTGTTTAAACGAGGCGTTTTAGGAGGGTGTGCACTAGTCTTAACTTTTATAAAGAATATCTCTTTGGATTTGGAACTTTACTGTTTGCAACTTTAGGGATCTTATCTATGCACGAACTGCTTGTAACTCTCCAAAGAAAAAGGAAAATTTGAAATTGCGTCATTTGACCCCTTTAAGAGTGGATTTCCTGGTAAGATGTGTTTGACAGTTTGTGGTGTGGAGAATTGTGCACTGATAGTTGTAATTTTATTAATAAAGAATGTGGAAAAGTCATCAGTTGTTAGAGTTGATGAAGGAGGGGGAGGAGGAGGACAAAGGAGGGAGGAAAATGTTTTAAAAAACATGCAAGAGTTAGACGAATTGTTAATTTTGTTGTGGTAGTATGTCCTTTTAGCAGTGGAGACATTAGCAGAGAAGGAGGAGAAGAGTGACAGATACACACTAAGGTCAGTAGTATTTTTTTGATTTGCACCACACCCTACAAACAGCCCTGAGTTTAGAATATTGCTTGTGGAAAACATCAGATAGCCGAGGGACAGAAGGGGGATACGGGCTGGCCTGGAATAGAGGGGGCAGACTGTGTCTAAACAAGACATCAGAGAGGAGCAGAGAGTATCAGTAGCACATCAAGTGATGAGAACTGTTTATGGGGAGGAAGTGAAGTTGAAACCATAGCATAGAGCCGAGAAGGTGAGAGTGAGCGTAGGTTGTGTCGAAAGGTGACATGTGGAGGAGTATGTGTTGTTACCTGATTTCTAAGTAGCTGCATTTAACTCTTGCTGCAGATCAAAATAGGCAAGCAGAGTGTGTAAGACTGCTGCCTAAGGTTTATCTAGGTGGATGCTGAATTCTCCAAGCATAACCAGAGTACCGTCCTCAGGGAAAGTTGAGAGAAACACATCTAACTCCTCCAATATGTTACCTAGCGGACCTGGGGATCAATAAACAACTACAAAATGGATGTTAAGAGGGTGGGTGACAGTAACTAAATGTGATTCAAAGGATGTGTTGATATCCAGAGATGGTAAAGGATTACATTTCCATTCATTAGAGTAAGCAGACCAGTACCTCCACTTCTTCCAGTCAGACGAGGGGTGTGGGAAAAAGAGAAATTATTAGAGAGGGCTGCAGGTGTAGGTGTGCCCTCTGATTTGATCCACGTCTCTGTCAGGCCCATGAGTTTGAGCCTTGAATGACTAGTAATAGATGTAATGAAATCTGCTTTGTTT
>NW_015512746.1:2589-4079 GCF_001515645.1 Sinocyclocheilus grahami | reverse complement strand
CAGGGAAAGTTGAGAGAAACACATCTAACTCCTCCAATATGTTACTTAGCGGACCTGGGGATCGATAAACAACTACAAAATGGATGTTAAGAGGGTGGGTGACAGTAACTAAATGTGATTCAAAGGATGTGTTGATATCCAGAGATGGTAAAGGATTACATTTCCATTCATTAGAGTAAGCAGACCAGTACCTCCACTTCTTCCAGTCAGACGAGGGGTGTGGGAAAAAGAGAAATTATTAGAGAGGGCTGCAGGTGTAGGTGTGCCCTCTGATTTGATCCACGTCTCTGTCAGGCCCATGAGTTTGAGCCTTGAATGACTAGTAATAGATGTAATGAAATCTGCTTTGTTTACTGCACACTGGCATTTCCAGAGAGCTATATGAAAAGAAAGTAATGTATTAGCGGACATTGGCAAAATGCAGAGGTTTGGATTGGCTTGCTAACAGTATGCGATGTGTGGTTTGCAAGTGCTAGTAATGGTAGGATATGGAAACACATAGTAAAAATCTGTTATAAAAACTGAAACAAAAGTGAGACAAGTTGTAGGGAAGTGGATTAATAAATAGCTATACTTGGTGGAGTCGCACATAGTCTCTGGACTACACTCTTCGGTCCTCACACACAAGGAGGGCTTCCCACGAGGGCTGCTGTGATCGAAAGTATATTAACCTTTTTTTATACCTGTCTGATATATTGTAATTTAATTCAGCAGGACACACTTTACTGTTTAACACAACAAAGGGCCAAGCAAGTGCACAAAACTGACAAGGCATACAGCACGAGACCAAATGTGACTTCAGCACATCTCAACACAGTAAACAAAACAAGCATTTCCTAGCAACGGCATCTGCCAACTTACCACTTATATATGTGTGAAGCCTCTGTGTGTCAAGTTTTTCATTTACATTCACATTTACTCTCACAGTGACTTGCATGTGAGGGATGCTACAATACAAGTGATTTATGTCAATGGGACACCAGGAGATACAATTAGTGTGACACAGTCCATTGCTCATTGGTTTTAGTGTCTTATCCACAGGGTCCACATGCTGTCTGCACCAGCTGTTTGATATAGACATCCGATTCAACAGAAGCATTATCCAGCTTTTCATTCATTTTTGTAAGCCCCTAGTTAAAGCATGGGTATGAGAGGAACTGACATGTGAGAACTGAATTAACAGGAAACCACTCTAATAAAAAAAAGACATACAAGCATAATAACAATACCATTATTTAGTCATTATTTGTGTCTGATATTTTTTTTATTGCAAAATTACATACAGATTATGATGGTTAAGTGTTAGGGGAGATACAGTATATTGCACACACACACACACACACACACACACACACACACACACACACACCTCTTTCCCCTATACTGTATACATAGATAGAGGACTTCTTCATATAGCCATGTTATCACATCATGCTCTACTTGTGTCAGGTGAGGCTACAGTGTTCACAGCTTCACCCAAATGGATAGTG
>NW_015512746.1:0-1241 GCF_001515645.1 Sinocyclocheilus grahami | reverse complement strand
TTCATTAACTAACATTAACAAAGATGAATAAATATTGTAATAAATCTATTGTTTACTGTTTGTTCATGTTAGTTAATGGATGAACTAACATTAACTAACGGAACCTTGTTGTAAAATGTTACCAAACTTTTTGTGAAGCAACGCTGAGAAGTAAATTATAATAATACATTTGAGATAACTAAAGTATGTGCCAGAAGATAGATGGTTAAAACATGCAAAGACATGAATGATGCATGTCCTTGCTTACACTATCCGTCTGCTCAAATTGCCTCATTCAAAACTCATTTTCGTTTGTGAATCACTGCTTATTTTCAGATACAATTTGACCACAAACCTTTACTGATCCCCAGTGTTTTAAACCTAGGTTCTTTGTTAAGATGTTTAAAATGTGTAAACTGATTTAAATATATGCCAGTGTTAGTTTCTCTGTACTGGAGAACGCACACTCTTCTTGGTGTTCCACCTTAACCCCAGCTTTTTCATGTGAGCGAGAATGACATATTGATGCCGAACCACCATCTTCTCTGATTGAGCTAATATCAACAATATAATGTAATGCAATACCATGTAATGCAATACGTGGATGCTCTGGAGTCCCAGAGAAGCCAGAATTGCATCAACACACTGGTGAAAGCGCGGGGTAACAGTGCTAGGCCGAAAAAGAAAAACCCAAATATCGGAATGCTTTGCCCCCAAAAGCAAACATCAGGAACGTCCTGTTTTGTGGAAGGATGGATACATGGACATATGCATCCTCTATGGTGACAAACCAGTCTTTGGATCTGATTTGAGCCACGGCCTTCCATGGAACAATGGAGTACCGGATGTAGAACCCGGACACCCTTCTTGCTCATGAGAGTAACTACTTCCTGTTCCACTACCAGAGCCTGCTTGGTACACACCATCTGCAGGACCCATTGTGACACATTTGGCAGAAGTTTCCATGCTGCCGAGAGGTCTACTAAGGGAACCAGTCTCTCGAGACTGGCCTCTTGTGTATTTTGAGTAGTCAGTTCAGTGCCCTGAAGTGGATTACTGGCAGGAAATGACCAAACTGACGGCTCTAGTGCCCTCATCTGAGGGGACAAACATTCCCATGCCGTACCATTGCTGGGCGGCAGCTGGGAACTTCGCTCATTGGAGTCGACTGAGCCCTGAAGCACCGGTGGTGGCAGGGGTATCAGCGGGGCTGAGAATGTCAGCCTCTTGGGACTAGCATCTATTATAGCTAAAGAGTTAAT
>NW_015512745.1:7899-8148 GCF_001515645.1 Sinocyclocheilus grahami | reverse complement strand
TTTTTCTCCTATGCTGCAATATATCCTGCAAGCAAATACAAACACGTATACAGTACATTGAGCTGCATTTTAAAACCCCCAACCAGACTTACAGCTAAATCCAGGAGGCTTCATCGAGGCTTTGCTATTAATTGCTGATAGTTTAACCTCATCATCTGCCCCTTCATCTCCAAGGATCAGTGTAATTAATTAAGAGCCCTTTTGTTTTTTTTACTCAAATAGCTTTGCCCTAATCTGTCACTTTTTCAT
>NW_015512745.1:5510-6897 GCF_001515645.1 Sinocyclocheilus grahami | reverse complement strand
TTGAACGTGGTAGTTGCGTTGCTATCTATGCAGGGTCAGAAAGCTTCTTACGGATTTGGACTGACATGAGGGTGTAATTAAAGTAATTTCATTTTTGGGTGAACAAGCCCTTTAACCTTTTGTGTTACACAGAAGTCATACAGTTCAAGAACAACATGAGAGTGAGTAAAGGATGACAGACTTTTCATTTTTAGATGAACAGTCCCTTTAATGTTTCCTCTATCACCTTGAGACTAGTCTTGGGTCAGTTCATATGGTATCATCGCCAGAAGGTCCTTGAATGGCTGACCATAGATATATAGTCATAACCGTCCAGGTAGGCTCTTGCGAGCAGCCCAGGGTTTTTCAGTGCACCGCAGTATGCAGCAAACAGCCCACTAGCACAGTGACATATCTGTTATGGGCTCGCCTCAGGGTTGTGACCAGGATTTACCACATTATGCTATGTGAATAGCCCATGGCAGTAAGGCTATCATAGCATCTGTGTGGAGATCTTGTTCTATGAAAGGCCAATTCGGTAATAAGCCCGGATGCCTTTCTGGCTTTGTGCTATAGCCCATTTGTTTTCCCCTCCAGTCATGAGAGCCATATTAGATTGTAATGATATCTCAGGTGAACTTGAGATATCGCACGGCCATCAGAAATGGTGTAAATAGATAACTTAGGGCTTATTAGGAGATAAAGAAATGTGGTGTAGTTAGCAACACCGAAAATGCCTTTTTACTCGGAGCATCGATGGTAAAATTATCTCTAATGTATGAGGGGAATTACAAAACAGACAGAAAAGGCTCCTTTTATCTTGGTAAAGTGATAGTTAACCTCATCTTGTATTCAACCTTTGTTTTTTGTCCATACAATGAGAGGACCCAATGTCCTTTTGGACCCCACTGCCTTTCATTGAATGGAGAACAGTGGAAACATTCTTCAAAAAGGACAGGTTTGGAATAACATGACAAATTTTTCAGTTTTGAATAACTATACCTCTGTTCTCTGTAGAATAATAATACCAGTGGATGAGATGTTCCCTTAACCATATGTCAGATTTTCCTGTTTGGCAGCACAGAGGTTTGACGTGGCATCCATATTGTTGACTTTATCCAGCAGTAGAGGGCAGTGTGGATCTGTTCTTCTTGTGCTGGAGGTGGCATTGCAGCATATTCTGAGAGAGAGGTCATCTGTAAAGGGGTTGATCTGTAGCTTTGACAGTTACGTGCTAATTATTGGAAATAATCAGTGCTTTAACGGAGCCTTTAAAACAAGCAGTCACTGTCTTGTCCTCCACCCCGCTTCCTCACGCCCCCTCTGTTTTTATGGAGAAAACCAAGGGCAGGGACTAATATAACCACAAGGAGCAAAGCTTAGCGGGCACAAAATGTGCTAATTTAAA
>NW_015512745.1:4176-5256 GCF_001515645.1 Sinocyclocheilus grahami | reverse complement strand
TGTGGTTCATTAGCATTCCACCGCCATTAATGTGGATTCGTCTCCACCTTACCTGTCCCCCAAGGCTGATAAGGCGAAGTATGCTGCAATTGAAAGTGAAGCAGGAGATTTGGTTATCTAACGTTACCACTCCTTTGTCAGCACCTGATTAGTAGCTGTTTCTTGTAATTATTATGATCATTCAGAGAATTTTAAGCAGTTTTTCTGGGGGCACAGCTGTGCAGGATAAAAGGGTGTTTAAAAGTGGAGCTTAAAGCCTGGGATACATTCCTTGAGCCAGCATGGCAGCTTGGTGACAGTGCCTGCCGCTCAGCGCAGTAGGGATTTGAGGACCGTTTGTCCTTTTTGTTCTGTGTTCCATGTCATCTGATCAAGGGGATTGAAGATACCCTCCCGTCACACCCCTCTGTGATCCCTTGCAATGGCATCCTCCAATTAGATCCCGAGGGTTGGCGGAGATTGTGGTGGCTCACCACTTTTCCCCGTGCACGCGTTCCGCTTGGTAGAGAGAGAAAGTCAGAGATAGATATGGAGACAGAGAGATTCAGAGACTTTATATTCAACAGTCAACTCTTGGCTTCTACTTGTATTTTAAAACCCATTATTTGCAGGACAGTCCATCGCTTTCATCTCAACGACTCGCACCGTGTCAGAGAAGTTGTGCCAAGGGGGATGAAGAGACATGTTGGATTCTCATCGCATTAGCTGGATGCATCACAAAGTGCAGAGTGACTGAGCAGAACATGAGGGAAATATCAATGCCCACATGAATATGAATGTTGTTTAGTGATGTCCTGCCAATGTCAGATGGTACTGTGGTACACTGATATGCTAAATGACTCACAATGCTATCCTGCCTAGCATTGATGTGAAATTGTCATCAGTTGTCACCAGAACCAGAGCATCTTGGTTAAAAGCACACAAGTTAAAAGACTAGTTCACCCACAAATTGATAAATTTGATAATTGATAACGATAGTTTTACTCACCCTCATGTTGTTCCAATCCAGAATACATTTCTTTTTATGTAGAATTTTGAAATGGTTTGTAATGAAATATTCAGTTTGAAATATTTTGTTTG
>NW_015512745.1:2730-3852 GCF_001515645.1 Sinocyclocheilus grahami | reverse complement strand
AGGGGGGGGGGGGGGAATACAGGTTTGGACAACTGTTCTTTGCAATTTGCGTATGTTATTCAATAGCTCAGGCATATGTTTGACCACAGGCCATGATCCAGCTCATGAACCCGACACCAAGTAACTGGAGGGCTAAAATTTGAGAGGTCCAACTGAAAACATATACTTCTGCTCACATTACTCTAAATATTCTATGCAAAATGCATAACAGATAGCACAGCAGGTTGACACTTTGATCTTTGCTTATCTTGGTCCATGAAATTTAAATGATTGGATTTCATCCAGCTCATGAAATCGTAACTCATTTCAGCTTTGATCCTGTTGTCCATCTGCGTTAGAGTCACCAAGGGATATTGGAAAACAACTAGCAAACAGGGGCATGTCATTGCCTATGAGACGGCGCAATTGTTTCAGAGGGAGGGACTTGGGTGGTTTATACTAATTTAGTCACATTGAGGCAGCATCTAGCGCATCAGTCCTGCCACCGTGTCACTGGTCCTTTTCCCCACGTGTATTGAATTCCTATAGGCTAATCCACTCCCGTTTCCCTCTTCCTAATCCTGCGATGTAGCAGAATGCTAAACGTACTCATGTCAGCTTTGCATTATGCAGCTTTTCTCTGGGTTCCCGGTATCTGCAGCTCTTCTCCACTCCACAAGGATTAGAGAAAATGCTATGATACAGCATGAGCCCTAGACTAGCACTGATTTAGCCTGTGTCAAACAAATAAAAATGCAGTTTGCTTCTCAAGCTGCGATCAGGTTAGCATTGGTGCTTTGTTATTGTGCTATCTTGGCTCTCCTTGCTTCTACCTTGAGGCTAAGAGTGAAGAAGAAGTGGTAAAGAGGACTCTGAAGTCTGCCAATTATCAGTTAATAACCAACAGAAGAGTTCTATTAGTGTTTGTTAGCGTGTGGGAGCTGCCTGTGATGCTGTTGTCAGGAGGATTGAAGATTTCTTTCATCGGAGTGGAGTACCGCTTTGCTGTAGTGACTCTAGACTTTTCATTCGGTTTGCTGCACTCTGTGTTAGCCAAGCTTTATGGATTAAATGCTAACCACAGTTTATTTAATGATAGTTGTAGAGCCCCAGCTCAGCTAAGTGTTGCAATATGTGTGGTGG
>NW_015512745.1:0-2353 GCF_001515645.1 Sinocyclocheilus grahami | reverse complement strand
GTTCCAGCTATTTTTAATCATTTGATTATATAATAAAAAAAAACGTCATTATAAATGTATATACACGTGAGGGTTAGTAGCAGCTTTTGAAAGAAATTCATATTTTTGTTAAACAACGGTGCATTAAATTGATAAAAAGTGACTGAAGAATTTTGCAAAAATCTTTTGAATTTTAAAATGCTGTTCTTTTAAAATTTTATTCATCAGAATCCTGAAAAATGTATACAACTGTTTACAGAAAATGGTTAAATAGAAAATTGTAGTAAAATTCTAGTAATATTTCTCAAAAGTACTATATTTACTGTATTTTTGATCAAATAAACGAAGCCTTGTTAAGCATAAGATTTTTAATTTGAATTTTTATAATTGTATAATATTTCAAAGCAATTTCAAAGCTACATGTTTTATAATGTGTTCAGACATGCTTAGAAGAAAAATATCTCTACAAATGTTTCCTTTTTATTTGAGATGTGGGCCCTTTATGAGTCATAAAGGTAGACCAAAACTTACATAACTACTTAATAACTCTGGGAGGGAGGATGCATGCTCTTTTGTGTAGATTCATCACATCTAAAATGCATTGAACAAAGCGCAGGTAGAGTAGGGATTTGATTACGGTCACAGAAAATCACCTCAATGCATACCACATAATTTGTATCGCTTTAAGGATTCTGTCCCCAAACCTCCTCAAGCCTGATGACTCCTGATGATAATAGAGTTGATTGGAGATTATTCCACATATAAGGCCAGTGAACAAGTCTTTAGTGTTGCTTTTTGGTTGAAAACATTGAAAACTTCAGTATCTCCCTCGTTTATATAAGATACATTTTATAAATATTCATGTTTGTCTAGATGCTGTGACACTTTCATTGTGCATTTGATTACGGGATTAAATGTGGACATATTGCAGGCAGGATAGACTCTGCAAGGGAAGCTAATATGGATTTCCTCCAGATGAGTTCATGACCTATGGAAAGGACGCTCACCACCTGGAGCTGGCATACAGCCCATCACCCAGAAGGGTGGGGTGGATACCATGTAGAGCAGTGGGTCACTGGGGCCAGCAGCTGTGTGGCCGCCCTCTTTCTTCATCAACAAATCTCTCTTTAATTAGCTCACCTAGTGCCCTTTACCCAGACGAGCACCAAAACACAAGTCTTCCATCAGATCTCTCTACGAACGCTCTCCTTCTCCCTTTGGGATCTCCTGTGTTGCACCTGCATGTGAGCGAGGGGCTTAGTGGAATAAGGCATCCTGATGCTAATTAAATGGCCTTTCAGGTTATTTAGTCACTTTGAGCTGAGCTGCTGACTGTGGACTGAGTTTGAATGATGGATACTATTATGATTAATTTAACATGGCCTACCCTGAACTCTTAAAGGAATAGTTCACCCAAAAATGAAAACTGTCATCTTTCACCAACCCTCACGTTGTTCCACTAAGAAAACAAAAGATGTTTTGAACATTGTTGGTAAGCAAACAATGTTGGAGACCATTGACTTCCATTGTAAGCAGATTATACATATTTATTAATTATACACACATTTTACTTATATAATTTTGTATGTTTATATAATTATGTAACTAATTATATAATTTATATATTTTTTATTTTCAAATTTATTTTTATTTATTTTTGTCTAAAATCAAATTTTTCTTTAAAGTTCCATATTCATTCTAGCACAGTGCAAAGTAATACAAACGTGAAATGTATTTCTTCCTTGTTCTTCGTCAATCTCTTTAATGTGCTGAGCAAACTGGGGTTGATGTTGACGATACCATACACCAATAATTTTGTATTATAAAGTATCTTAAAGTAAAGACCAGAAGTTAAATACACTCTTAGCATCTTATGCATTTGATTTCACCCATACTGTATAATAACTGTATTAGCATAGACCCATAGGTATTAAAGTATAACCCTTCTCTCTGACAGGCTATTATGAGGTGCCACAGGTCACAAAGCACGTCTGAAATTCCATACATAAAAAGAAGCATTCAGGATGGGCCGGATTAAGTCAGTTTTCAGAAGCAGTATATTACCTCTGCAGTCGGACAGGAGTCATGCCAGGTGCCGTTCGAGAACCCAGAATAAATGTGTTGCTGGGGAATCATGTAGCATGTGTCTTAGACTCCTAGGGACTGCTGCTGAAGCAGATATTCAGGCAAATGCACTTGCTATTCATTGGAGAATGAACAAAGACAAAGCAATCTCCACCTGTGAAGATTGCCTGTGCTCCTCACTGAGCAACAGTGTTCTCAAGTGACTCAGAAAGCCTCAGTCTGTCCCTTCCCTCCACTAGCCGATCTCTGCTGCCCGCAGGCTGCCATATGTGCTCCTGCCATGACTGGC
>NW_015512744.1:2505-8162 GCF_001515645.1 Sinocyclocheilus grahami | reverse complement strand
TTTTTTTTTCAAACTGTTTCATCATTATTGTCTCATTGATATAACAGTACCAATAACAATATTTTCAAATTCAAACATTTAAAATATGCTTTGATATAAATATTTGTTACAGTATTTAAATAGACAAATAACTTTTCTTGACTGTATCTTTACTGGTTTAAATGTATTATTTTTCAAATACATTTGTGGTATATTTTCACAATTTACAACTTTCACTTATTGTATCAAAAATGGTGAAATTTTGCAGCCCTAAATGCAAACCAGCATTTAAATTCTGCAAAGTTTTCCATATTATAATCCAATGAAAATTCTGAAAAAAAAAGGTTTCATAAAGGTCTCTGAGGCTTAAGCCGTTTTACATTTAAAAAAATTAAAAATCAGGAAACATTGTGATGTCAAATTAATTTAAGAATCTACAAATAAGATAATTTGTGAAACTGATTATGTGATTCCTTTGTACAGACTGTCAACATTTCACTAAAAAAGCTGAAATATAAATGCCAATGACAAAATTGGAATGAGGAAAAAATGCAAAATAGAAGCATTTTCACTTGTGGATTTTTGGACCCCTTTTGTATATTAGTTTATTGAGATATGGAGCTCTCTTATTTATGATATCTTCTCTGTACTGCAAATTGGAAGACTGTCATGAGTGCTGGAAGTGGCAGCAATCTGTCCTTCAAGAGTGAGGAAGAGAACAAAAGCTCGGAAGATGAGACCCCAGAACAACTCGTTCCCCTGAAGAGAGCAAGAAAAGTCTGTTCACACAGGCACACTTCAAGAAGAGGACGTGGTCCAACACAGCCAAACCCTAAGAAGAAATGTGTGAACGGCTTCATTATGTTCTGCCAAATGAACAGACAATTATATATCAGGTGTGTATAAGTACAATTTTTTCTCAACATTAATGATACATCCACTATTAAACCCATCTAAATAAATATATTATTTCGGCATAGATCCTATCCCGGCATCCCCTCTACTACAGTCACTAAAGAGTTAGCCAACAATGTACGTGCCCAGAAACACGAGGCAGAAATGAAGGCAGAACGCTTTGTGCCCAGTCCACTGCACATGTTACTGGCCTATAGAGACAAGTATGCAGCTGTCAAATGAAGGTCTTCACACCTCAGTTACCTGCTGCACTGAGAATACGCTTGAAAGAAAAACGAGCCAAATAGACTATTGATGTTTAAACAACTGCATTGTATAGTTCAATACAGTTTTATTAAGGTTAATCACCATTGTGATTGAACACAATTGCATCTCAGGGATTTTTAAATAACTAATTTATTGTGTTTTAAGTATATTTTTTATTGTTCTACTCTTTTTGTATCATCATAGAGCATATTTACATTTTCAGTGTTTTAATATATACTGTTTTCAGCATTTTTCATTGTGACTTTACATTGTTAGATAAAACATTCAGACTTGTATTACTTATTTATAACAAATGGCAATTGTTAGGTATCTTCATATATTTATATATTTATTATAATGTTTATATTACGCTGTTTTATAGTTGTTGTTGTTTTTTATAGCCTTAACCTAATTATTCAGTAAGAAGCCTTAGAGGAGCTCTAATATGTTTCCCAAGAGAGCTGCCAACCTCATGAAAATTGTTCTGGTTTGTACTGTGCTGTTAATAAACCTTAAATTAGTTCATTTTGTTTGGGTTTTCAAGCTTGCATGAAACCTCCACCAGTAAAAAAGTTCAAAAGAACTGGAACATTGTCATTTGTAAGTTGCTTTATACGTTTCTACATAACCTCTGCCCCTAAATGTTTGTTCATGAAATTAAATACTTGGGTTAATTTGATTAAGCTTTCAGTCACCAATGGCTTCATGTAACACATCTATAAATGTTTACATCCATTCTGCAGATTTTTACCTCCCAAATCAGGGCAAAAAAAGTGTGCCGATATGTAGTCTTTGCTTGCAACCCTGCATTACTCCATCTCTCCAGGTGCCGTGTTTAAAATGTTGCTGATTTTGTGTAGTTGTGCAACTGCACAGAGGGACTCTTCTCTCAGATGTTGGTTGCTAATGCGAAGCTTCAACACCTCTGCCAGAAGAGTCACCTTGTCTCTCTTCTCCTGAATCAGAGGACAGAAGAACACATGGTGCTTGTGAGCGTGTTTGTCCTCTATGAGCGCACGTAGTACACACTTTTCTCATTTATTAACTGCTAAATGAGCCTCACCTTCAGCAGGTCACCACTCAGTCGCCTAAGCATCCCTTCCAGGTGAGAGAGTTGGTCGGGAAAGTCAATGAATACATCACTGCTAAAAAAAAATGAGCATGCAAGGCAATTAATATTCATGTACGCTCTTAAAAATAAAGGTTTCAAATGGGGAGTTTTTGCAGTGATGAACCATTTTGATTTCCCAAAGATCCTTTCAGTGAACAGTTCTTTTAAGAACCATTTTTTTCTTAGTGTGAAGAACATTTAATAATCTAAATAACTTTTTGGGATTAAAATAAACCTTCTGTGGAATGGAAAGGTTCCATGGATGTTAAAGGTTCTTCGTGGAACCATAGATGTATTTTTAAGAGTGTAGTTTTTCAGCAGTTTAAACATTAATTTACTGTTTTGAAAATTAATCCAAAATTGCATTCAATTAATAAAACTATGCCCCACTTACGCCATATCTTCTCCACTGCAGTAGGAGCTGGATTGGTGGATCTTGTAGGGTCCATGTGACGGTGTGTCTGGCCTGCTTGATACAGGACTCATTTCTGACAAAAGGGTTGCCATCCTTTGTGCTGCAAATATATTGTAATCATGGAATCATTTATTTTAATACTACTACTAATAAGTCATTGCATTAAACAAATTATGAAGCCAACTATACAACATATAACTATGTATGCAGTTACAAATGACGGTCTGAATAAAATTATTAATTTATTTGAAGAAAAAACAAACAGATTCAATCAGGAACAAAACAAAAACTGTTTTATAAGCAAATGATTGAACAATTGTTGAAAAATTCTGATTCATTCATTCAGGAACGAATCACCCCAGCCATGTGATGCTTGGAGGCGCTTTATGGTGATTCACTTGGAACTATTTTTGCTTACTGAGTTAAAATTAAAGCATCTGGCAATGTTGTGTCTAAAATGCATGTTAAACTTCTTACTGAACTGTTACATTTAAGTAATATCACAAATTAATATAAATATCACTTTAAGGTATATTCATATATCCACAAAAAATCACCATGGCATTGGGTTAGTTTCAAAAATGTCTCAAAGAAGTATATAAAACAAGACGAATAAGTGGCCGTTCACACAGAATGCATTTTTGCATGCCACTGTGCTGCTTTTCTATATGTGAACACACAATAGATTAACTTTCGTTAACTTTCAGTAGATCATGTCCTCTGTGCTTGACAAAACGTTATAAAAATGTGGCTCAAGTTAAAAGTAGTTAACTTTAAAGAAGTTAAGGTCTCTTGACCTTGCATTTTGTTTTGTTTTGTTCCATTCCACTTCCTCGCGTCTCACGACATAGAAAAATTAAATTACTGTAGTTCAGAGAAAAGCTCTAGAACAGAAGTGTCCAAACCTGTTCCTGGAAGGCCATTGTCTTCTGTCCTGTGTTGGAGCTTAACTCCGCAGGACAGTGGGCCTCCAGGAACAGGTTTGGACACCCCTGATCTATTGCAATTACATACAATAGCAAATGTGGCTTAAATTTAAAAATAGACATTTGGGACCACTGTGTGTGAACAATCTTATCTCAACATATTTATTTGTCCTTTGATACTTACTCTCATATTCTTGGGCTGCTTGAACTAAACTATTCCAGTCGAGATCACTGGCTGTGCTTGGCAGGGACATGAGTTCAGGATCAGGATGCTGGTCTCTGTCCCACAGGTCAGATTCAGCCTGCTCAGGCAATCCTCCACATTCTAGGAAAAGACAACCAGTGAGTGCCAATGTATACTAGAAAAAGCAAACATCTATTTAAGTCAAGGTCATACCAGTTGAGGAGCAACTGATAAAACCAGAATATATGTGAACTGCAACAGAACATATAATTACTATAATAATGACGTTATGCTTCATAGAAGGAATAACTCTTGCCTGTTTGACGTTTTTCCAGGTGGAGATGGATGGGTGTGAGTGCGAGAGACTCTGGGTTTGATTGGTAAGCTTGACTGAATAATGATGGACTTGGGTATGAACCTGACATTCGCAAACTGCTGCAAAGCCCCGCCTCTTTTTGTTGAGGTGACTACAAATAGACAGTAAACACATTGCAACATGGCAACACTGCTCACATACCAATACTCAGCAGAACAATACCTGCTTTTTCACATTATTGTAGGTTGTCAGGTTGTTTAGGGTCAAACTGCTGAATGTGAGCCAAATAAATCACATACTGAATCACCCTGAGCGCTGTCCTGTGTGTCATCCATCACAATGAGTTTTTTCAAGTCCTCCACCACTGTGCTCTTGCGAACAGGCCGCGGGGAACATGCTGCTCGCAGTGATGCGATCACTCGAGGCTGACCAAACACATTCTTTGAGTTCACATTCACCTGACTGGAAAAAAAAAAGTGAAACCAGTGCAAAACAAAGTACTAAGAAAATTTGTTTCAGATGATAACTTGTATTGATTTTTTGACATGTTAGAAAACGCAGGTCAAGTTAAAAGTAGTTTTAACTTTAAAAAAAGTTAAGGTCTTTTGACCTTGCATTTGAATGTTTTTTTTTTCATTCTATGAGTAGAATGATGCATAGTGTTCATATGTATTTTTACTTATGTGTCATAGTGTGACCAATCAGAATCAAGTATTCTAATGAGAAGTGAAGTAACTGTAAAGTAGTAACTGAACCTAAATTGTGCTTGTGGTAGCAGCAATTTTAAAAGCATTATTACTATTTGCACACACTAATATACAATACTATCAGCTATGAAAATAGTACATAAAAAATAATAAGAATACCCTATCAAGATCTGCTATCCTCTTACCTTTTTACATGGTTGTGCTCAGTGTTTCTAACATCACCGGTTTCTCTATGTTTTGTGTACTGTGTCTTCTTTTGTTTTGGGCTGCAGTCAGGTTTAGCTGGGCTGGTTTGAGGTTGACATGACCGGTCAGGGTCACCCTGAGATGGTTTAATGTCAGTGTCAACACTCAAGCTAAATCTCTCATGAGTTGCCTTTTCCAGTTTTGAACAAGGCATTGCAGGCTGGTTTGCTCTAAACTGACGTTCAGGGAACAGATGCACTGTGTTAATAGAAAGATGAACCTTGGTAGAAATATCCTCAGTGAATAAATTCTGGCTCTGACTCCAGACAGGTTGGTCATGTCTAGGAGGTTTTCTATTGGGTTCTATTGGGAGACAGTCCTCTCTTAGAAGGAGTTGGCTGAAGTGCTCTTTGTCCGGATGATTTGAGGTTGGTGAAGTTTGAGACACCACAGCTCTCATCAAAGGAGGCTTTTCCACCACAAAAGTTTGAACTTTTTGTGGTTTAGAACACAAAGGGCTGGCAGAAATAAAACACAAAGACCACAGACACACATATTGTTGACACATAAAAACAAAGAATAAGGTAAGCTGTCCATACAATGCAAACGGACATACACTGCAAAAATAAAGACAGATCCATTTTAAAAACATAAAAGTCATTTCATTACAAT
>NW_015512744.1:649-1239 GCF_001515645.1 Sinocyclocheilus grahami | reverse complement strand
AAATAAAAAAGAATTAAATCTCACTCTTGGCAAGATGTTGTAAAACACCCTCTGCTGGTCTTCCCTCTGGCCTCTTCTTTCCCTGCCAAGCAATGAGCGAGTGGCTGTTACCATATGCCATTCTCCTTCTGAAATGTATGATGAAATACCAGAGGCAAATTACACTAAGTGAAATGAACTACAGACCGAATGTTGTCACTAACAAAAGCGTGCAGAATCTGCTACCAGACCTGTATTGTCTTTAGTTCTGGAGGGGTTCAATCGTGTGAACTCCACTTGCTCACTTGAAGGCCAGTCTAAGCTTTCTTGCATGGGTGAACTACAATGTGAACGATCATAGAAACTAAAAAAGATGGTCATTTTCACCAGGTCAAAGTGTAATGATTATCATATATGGTAAACGATTACATCTCACCTCACAGGGCTAGTATGCCTGAACTCAGAACTGATTTGTAGAGCTGGTTTCTGTGGAGGAGTTGTAGCGTAATCCAAGTCCAAGAACAATGCAGCCATCTTTCTTGGATTCCTGAATATCCTTATAGATACAGCCAAGATGTATGCAACAGCCAAGATGATAACATAATAATTTT
>NW_015512744.1:0-639 GCF_001515645.1 Sinocyclocheilus grahami | reverse complement strand
TGTGTTTAAGTCATCATCTGAAATGTGTTTGTGGATTTGGAGGACAAAATGATGGTACAGACTGCTCCAATTCATCTGAGTTAGCAGAGAAAGCAGGGGAAGAGCTGTGTGGGAACAGAGGATGGGATTGTGTTGTCTGTTGTTAGTACTGTGCTTGTTTGCTCCAGGCAACATAATGCTGTTATGTGCACTGCGATGAACTGAAAATAAAAGATTAACATTTAATATGTGCCTTCCAGAATATTAGCTAAAAATCCTACTGAAAACATGGATCTAAATAAATTAACGATTTCTGCTCAGCTTCATGCTTTAATTGCAGCAAAAGGGCAACATACAAAATACTATCAAATTCTGAAATCCAACTTCTCCAAACTGCTGGACGGGAACCTGGAGCCTATCCCAGCATCTTGGGTTACAGGCTCTGAAATTCCTAATAATTAAAAAAAGAAAAAGCTAAGTCAACAATCTTTACTTTCTACTGATATTGTAATCCGTATTGATATTGTATTTGATAATACAGCTCACAATAATACATGCTAATTTCCGAGTTTATTTCATTAAGGAAATCAGGAAATATTCTGCCATTTACACTGAAGCTAAAATATCACACTTAAAGGGGTCATATGATGCGATTTCAAT
>NW_015512743.1:7750-8164 GCF_001515645.1 Sinocyclocheilus grahami | reverse complement strand
ATTAGTCAGAGTGCTGAAATATTTCAAGTGTTATGAGCACCAAGTGTATTCAAGAGGTTTCACCACTCTATCCATCTTAAAGCAACTGCCTCTTTTATAAGGACACATGAGGGAATATCAAGGATATATTAAAAGTTTTACCCAGGAGGCGAATAGATGGTTTTTAGCAGTTGGAGCCTGTCTTTTTTTTCTAAATAGTTGCTTCTCAGAGATGCATTGCTCTCCTCTAACTGTCTCCTTCTTTTTTGTCTTTGATTCATCCTTCTCACATTTCACCAGGAAGTGGAGGTCAGTAGTGCTGTATCATGACTTTGCTTGTGTTTGATGTCTCTTTTAAAATGCTTAATCTAATATTCGCTATCAAAGCGGTAACCCACTTTTTATGTAGTCTATGTTGCTTATGTATCTTTGTTT
>NW_015512743.1:5661-5988 GCF_001515645.1 Sinocyclocheilus grahami | reverse complement strand
TTCCGAGTATGGGTCACCATACTTTGCCACATGTCACGTCACTTTTTCACTCACTTCGCTTAGGGGCCATTCACACAGAAGACTTTTTGCTTTGAAAAACGTGAAACCTGGAGAGAGGATTGGGGGGAAAAATGCAAGGTCTTGAGGTGTTTTTTTGTTTTTTTTTGAAGTTGAACTTTTAACTCGAGCGCCACATTTTTAGATGGTAGCACTGTGGAGAGGAAAAACAAATGTACACATAAGTATATGCACATACTTATTTTTAAAAATGTATTACATAGCACGCTCCGGTTACTAACGTAACCTCGGTTCCCTGAGATAAGGGAA
>NW_015512743.1:4883-5651 GCF_001515645.1 Sinocyclocheilus grahami | reverse complement strand
TCTTCTTGGCTGCCAAACACTAATTGCTTACACAAGAGATGAGGTAATCTCCTCATTTTGCTATAGTAAAGAGACGGCCTGGGCACATTAGAACATTATGTCTTGATTTTTCAGTTGAAGTGAAGTCCTAAGAATGGAGGAGTCCATTAGCAAATATCTCAGGATGTAATTAATGGATAATTGCTAGTTCCACTGAAGGCCCAGTAAGAGCCCCAGAGGCTTGATTTAGCACTGACTGACACTGGCTTTGTTCCTTCAAAGCACAAATCCATTTAAGCTTCATATGTCCAAGAACAGAGGTCCATGAACCCGATGGTCCATTTTGCCGAGTTGGCAATAAAGCTCCTTGCACAGCCGTCACTATTCCCACCACAAATCTTTTGTTTGAAACTCATTAATGGAAGTCATTCTCTTTGACAGTTAGGGAATTATTATCAGATCCATTTGTCAAAGGTGTTACAGAGCAGGAATTCACACATATAATGCTAAATGTGATATTTAAGAGTTTGTATTTGTGCTATTAATAATTTGAACACTTTAGTATTAAAACCAAACCCAACCAAATGTATTATCTGTTAAGGTTACTGACATTTCCTTTAACCCTAAAACACAACACAATGCAATGCGTAGTTCAAAATATTTGTAAAACACCTGTGAAAAATAAATATAGAAAATTTCTTCATATTAACACAATACATTGGGCCCTATTTTTATGGACTTTTCTTAGGGGAAGTCGTGGCCTAATGGTTAGAGAGTCGGACTTGTAAC